>NW_025547283.1:7500-29320 GCF_905237065.1 Salmo salar
TCTCTCATCCTCTCTCTCTTTCTCTCTCTCTCTCTCTAACTCTCTCTCTCACCCTCTCTCTTTCTCTCACCCACTCTAACTCTCTCTCTCGCCCTCTGTGTGCAACTGTATCCCACGTATGTGCTATCCATTTTGTTTCTCTCCTTCCTCCACCAGCTCATCGTCCTCCTCTTCCTCCCCTCATCTTCTTCCTCTGTAAATGAGTTTTTCCTCCATTGAGTGAGAACACAAGCTTGTGATTGTGAGATAGATAGGGTATGTGAAAGAGAGAGTGAGAGTGTTTGGGTGGATGTGTTACTCCTCCAGTCATCAGTAACTCCTGATGCATGGTGGCAGTGCCAGGCAAACATCACACTGCTGGGTGACTATATCATACTGTCATCAATACTCCACTCCCTGGGACACGGTAGTGGGGAGGTGTGGGAGAGGAAAGGATTTGTCCTTTTTACAGCAGGGGTCTGTATTAGTGGAGGAGAGAGAGAGAGTACAGCAGGGGTCTGTATTAGTGGAGGAGAGAGAGAGAGTACAGCAGGGGTCTGTATTAGTGGAGGAGAGAGAGAGTACAGCAGGGGTCTGTATTAGTGGAGGAGAGAGAGAGAGAGAGTACAGCAGGGATCTGTATTAGTGGAGGAGAGAGAGAGAGAGTACAGCAGGGGTCTGTATTAGTGGAGGAGAGAGAGAGTACAGCAGGGGTCTGTATTAGTGGAGGAGAGAGAGAGAGAGAGAGAGAGAGAGTACAGCAGGGATCTGTATTAGTGGAGAGAGAGAGAGAGAGAGAGTACAGCAGGGGTCTGTATTAGTTGAGAGAGAGAGAGAGAGAGTACAGCAGGGGTCTGTATTAGTGGAGGAGAGAGAGAGAGTACAGCAGGGGTCTGTATTAGTGGAGGAGAGAGAGAGAGAGAGAGAGAGAGAGAGAGAGTACAGCAGGGATCTGTATTAGTGGAGGAGAGAGAGAGAGAGAGAGTACAGCAGGGGTCTGTATTAGTTGAGGAGAGAGAGAGAGAGAGTACAGCAGGGGTCTGTATTAGTGGAGGAGAGAGAGAGAGTACAGCAGGGGTCTGTATTAGTGGAGGAGAGAGAGAGTACAGCAGGGGTCTGTATTAGTGGAGGAGAGAGAGAGAGAGAGAGAGTACAGCAGGGGTCTGTATTAGTGGAGGAGAGAGAGAGAGAGAGTACAGCAGGGGTCTGTATTAGTGGAGGAGAGAGAGAGTACAGCAGGGGTCTGTATTAGTGGAGGAGAGAGAGAGAGTACAGCAGGGGTCTGTATTAGTGGAGGAGAGAGAGAGAGAGTACAGCAGGGGTCTGTATTAGTGGAGGAGAGAGAGAGGGTACAGCAGGGGTCTGTATTAGTGGAGGAGAGAGAGAGGGTACAGCAGGGGTCTGTATTAGTGGAGGAGAGAGAGAGAGAGAGTACAGCAGGGGTCTGTATTAGTGGAGGAGAGAGAGAGAGAGTACAGCAGGGGTCTGTATTAGTGGAAGAGAGAGAGCGAGTACAGCAGGGGTCTGTATTAGTGGAGGAGAGAGAGAGAGAGTACAGCAGGGGTCTGTATTAGTGGAGGAGAGAGAGAGAGAGTACAGCAGGGGTCTGTATTAGTGGAGAGAGAGAGAGAGAGTACAGCAGGGGTCTGTATTAGTGGAGGAGAGAGAGAGAGGGTACAGCAGGGGTCTGTATTAGTGGAGGAGAGAGAGAGAGTACAGCAGGAGTCTGTATTAGTGGAGGAGAGAGAGAGGGTACAGCAGGGGTCTGTATTAGTGGAGGAGAGAGAGAGAGTACAGCAGGGGTCTGTATTAGTGGAGGAGAGAGAGAGAGAGAGTACAGCAGGGGTCTGTATTAGTGGAGGAGAGAGAGAGAGTACAGCAGGGGTCTGTATTAGTGGAGGAGAGAGAGAGAGTACAGCAGGGGTCTGTATTAGTGGAGGAGAGAGAGAGAGTACAGCATGGGTCTGTATTAGTGGAGGAGAGAGAGAGAGTACAGCAGGGGTCTGTATTAGTGGAGGAGAGAGAGAGAGAGAGAGAGAGTACAGCAGGGGTCTGTATTAGTGGAGGAGAGAGAGAGAGAGAGTACAGCAGGGGTCTGTATTAGTGGAGGAGAGAGAGAGAGTACAGCAGGGGTCTGTATAAGTGGAGGAGAGAGAGAGAGTACAGCAGGGGTCTGTATTAGTGGAGGAGAGAGAGAGAGAGAGAGTACAGCAGGGGTCTGTATTAGTGGAGGAGAGAGAGAGGGTACAGCAGGGGTCTGTATTAGTGGAGGAGAGAGAGAGGAGTACAGCAGGGGTCTGTATTAGTGGAGGAGAGAGAGAGAGAGAGTACAGCAGGGGTCTGTATTAGTGGAGGAGAGAGAGAGAGAGTACAGCAGGGGTCTGTATTAGTGGAAGAGAGAGAGCCAGTACAGCAGGGGTCTGTATTAGTGGAGGAGAGAGAGAGAGAGTACAGCAGGGGTCTGTATTAGTGGAAGAGAGAGAGAGAGTACAGCAGGGGTCTGTATTAGTGGAGGGAGAGAGAGAGAGAGGGTACAGCAGGGGTCTGTATTAGTGGAGGAGAGAGAGAGAGAGTACAGCAGGGGTCTGTATTAGTGGAGGAGAGAGAGAGGGTACAGCAGGGGTCTGTATTAGTGGAGGAGAGAGAGAGAGTACAGCAGGGGTCTGTATTAGTGGAGGAGAGAGAGAGAGAGAGTACAGCAGGGGTCTGTATTAGTGGAGGAGAGAGAGAGAGTACAGCAGGGGTCTGTATTAGTGGAGAGAGAGAGAGAGAGAGAGTACAGCAGGGGTCTGTATTAGTGGAGGAGAGAGAGAGAGTACAGCAGGGGACTGTATTAGTGGAGGAGAGAGAGAGAGTACTGCAGGGATCTGTATTAGTGGAGGAGAGATCGCGCTAGCTGTGTAGCCTGTTGACTGCAGGAAATGCTGTTTCAGGTGTCTGAAAAATGGTTGCTTGACATCCCTGTGTGTGTGAGGATTTGTACGTGTGTGTGGTTGCGTGTTTGTGCATACGTAGGATGATATGTGTGCCTGCATACATACATACATGTATGTGTGTATGTGTATGCTTGTGTGCCTGTAAATATGTGCCTGCCTGTACAGCCCTGTCTGTGCTGTGGTGACGAAGCTAGCCTGGTGTTAGAAGTTAAAGATGTTGTCACGTCCTGACCAGTAAAGGGGTTATTTGTTATATTAGTTTGGTCAGGATCGTGGCAGGGGTATTTGTTTAGGAGTGTTCTGGGGTTTTGGTTAATGTTCTATGTTAGTATATTTCTATGTTCTAGTCTAGTCTTTCTAGTTCTATGTTTAGTTTATTGATTTGGCCTTCAATCAGAGGCAGCTGTTCCTCGTTGTCTCTGATTGAAGGTCCCTATGTATAGGGGTGTTTTGGTAATGGAAATTGTGGGTAGTTATTTCCTGTTTAGTGTATGTAGCACCTGACGGGACTGTTTAGTGTCGTTCGTTTTTGTATAGCGTGTTTCTTTTGGTTTTTCCTTCTTTTATAATAAATAAGAAGATGAGTATACATTTTCCCGCTGCACCTTGGTCTACTTCATACGACACTCGTTACAGAACTACCCACCACAAATGGACCAAGCAGCGGGGTAAGGGGCTGGAGAGGAATTAGTGGACTACAGGGAATCGTGGACATGGGAGGAGATTCTGGACAGGGCTGGACCATGGCACCAGGCTGGTGAATACCGTCGCCCACCGGAGGAGATAGAGGCAGCCAAGGCAGAACGGGCGCCGGTATGAGGGGCGATACGCGTCGATTGGGAAGCACGAGAGGCATCCCCAATAATTTTTGGGGGGCACACGGGTAGTATGGATGGGTAAAGGGTGAGCCTAAGCCAACTCCCGTGCTTATTATGGGGGAGCGTATGGAGTGGAGAGCACCGGAGTATGTGGAAGTGCGCACGAACTTGCCCATGCACACGCACAGTCCGGTGCGAGCGATCCCAGCCCCTCGCAAGTGCCGTGCTAGAGTAGGCTCAAAGCCTGGAAGGAGGATGTCTGCGCAGCGCATCCCCGGCCACCAGTGCGCCCCTAAGCCCAGGCTACCCTACGCCTGCTCTACGCACGGCAACCATCAGGCCTCTGCACAGCCCAGTTCGCCCTGTGCCAGCACTCTGCTCGTGCAGGGTTGCTATTACCATCCAGCCAGGACAGGTTGTGCAGGAGGTGTGCTCCAGACCTCCAGTGCTTACCCATGGCCCGGTGTATCCAGTTCCTGCTCCTCGTGCTAGCCCTGAGGTGCGTGTCTCCACTCTGGCGTGTCCAAAACCAGCACAACACACCAGGCCTCCAGTGCGTCAGCCCAGTCTAGTACGTCCTGTTCCCACTCCTCGCACTAGCCTTGGGGTGCGTGTCACCAGTCTGGTACCTCCACTACCAGCCCCACGCACCAGGCCTCCAGTGCGTCAGCCCGGTCCAGCTCGTCCTGCTCCTGCTCCTCGCACTAGCCCTGTGGTGCATGTCCTTAGTCTGGCGCATCCTAAGCCAGCCCCACGCATCAGGCCTTCAGTGCGCAGTCCCGTCCAGAGCTTCCGATGACAGTGCCTCGTCCAGAGCTTCCGGCAACAGTGCCTCGTCCAGAGCTTCCGCAACAGTGCCTTGTCCAGAGCTTCCGGCAACAGTGCCTCGTCCAGAGCTTCCGGCAACAGTGCCTCGTCCAGAGCTTCCGGCGACAGTGCCTCGTCCAAAGCTTCTGGCGACAGTGCCTCGTCCAGAGCTTCCGGCGACAGTGCCCGTCCAGAGTGTCCGGCGACAGTGCCCCGTCCAGAGCTTCCGGCGACAGTGCCCCGTAGAGAGACAGCCCACAGTCCGGAGCCGAGAGACGGCCCACAGTCCGGAGCCGCGAGAGTCGCCCTGCAGTCCGGAATCGACGCAGCGAGAGTCGCTCTACAGTCCGGAATCGGCGCAGCCAGAGTTGCCCTTCAGCCCGAGGTCTCCAGCGACGCGCATCAGCCTGAGGTCTCCAGCAGTCCCCGTCCAGAGCTTCCGACGACAGTGCCTCGTCCAGAGCTTACGGCAACAGTGCCTCGTCCAGAGCTTCCGGCAACAGTGCCTCGTCCAGAACTTCCGGCAACAGTGCCTCGTCCAGAGCTTCCGGCGACAGTGCCTCGTCCAGAGCTTCCGGCGACAGTGCCTCGTCCAGAGCTTCCGGCGACAGTGCCCCGTCCAGAGTGTCCGGCGACAGTGCCCCGTCCAGAGCTTCCGGCGACAGTGCCCCGTAGAGACAGCCCACAGTCCGAGCCGAGAGACGGCCCACAGTCCGGAGCCGCGAGAGTCGCGTTGGGGAGGGGGGTGTAGCACAAGAACCGTCGGTGACGGTGGCCATCCTCCCTTCCTTCGCTTTTTGTATTGATTCGTTTTTGGGGGAGGGGGTTATTTTTGTGTTTTTGTGTGAGGTGCATCCGGGGTCTGCAACTTTGGGGGGGTACTGTCCGTCCTGACCAGTAAAGGGGTTATTTGTTATATTAGTTTGGTCAGGACGTGGCAGGGGTATTTGTTTAGAGTGTTCCGGGGTTTTGGTTAATGTTCTATGTTAGTATATTTCTATGTTCTAGTCTTTCTAGTTCTATTTCTATTGATTTGGCCTTCAATTGGAGGCAGCTGTTCCTCGTTGCCTCTGATTGAAGGTCCTATGTATAGGGGTGTTTTGGTAATGGGAATTGTGGGTAGTTATTGCCTGTTTAGTGTATGTAGCACCTGACAGGACTGTTTAGTGTCGCTCGTTTTTGTATACGTGTTTCTTTTGGTTTTGAGTATACATTTTCCCGCTGCACCTTGGTCTACTTCATACGACACCCGTTACAGATGGCTAGTTGACCACGCAGCAACGCGCTTTCTTTTGGTGGATTGCGCTTTTCTCCGCTGACTGCTTGCACTTTATGTTGAAATATTGATGACTCTCCTAGACTCTCTCAAGCTGCGGAGACTGTCATGTTAATATTGATGACTCTCCTAGATGGAAGGCTCTTCTAAATTAGCCCAGCTAGCATGGAAGGCTCTTCAGAATTAGCCTAGTGTGCTGACCCGCTAGCATGGAGGGCTCTTCTAAATTAGCTTAGCTAACATGGAGGGCTCTTCTAAATTAGCTTAGCTAACATGGAGTGCTCTTTTGAATCAGCCTAGTGTGCTAATCCATTAGGATGGAGGGCTCTTCTGAATTAGCCTAGGGTGCTAACAGCTCTGCAGGCCCTTTCACATGGCTCACTATGTATTTACTGTCATTTGATGGAGGAATATTCCACATGCTATTATAGCTGAAAGATGCACTGCCACTAGTCTGACATCCGGACACAATGGTGAATACAGTTCAACACAACGTGATATCTCACAGAATTTAATTTGGTGTTTCACAAATGTTTATGATAATGTGAGGTCTTTAAATTGTAGAACGGTACAAACTGATGCCATATCAAGTACATTACTTAGAAAGGGTTGACACTGTGCCATGGTTTAGGAACGGCCAAGCTGTCTTCTGAAATGGACTACATTGTTTTTCATTTGTCTGGTTTTTCAGTTACACAACATCCAAGTAAAACAGAGTAGATGCCGCAACATTCTTGTTGGTTGCTGCCTGGAGTCTCTTGCGGTGCACTGTGTCTGAAATTGCATGTTTTTGTTTCCATGCCTCTGTGTGCGTGCGTCAGGGTTATGCTCAAATTGAGTTGAAAGCAGTCAATTCAGGAAGTAAACTGAAATTCAATGATTGAAAAAGGGCATCTATTTTCATTGACTTGTCAATAAACTGAATTGGAGAAGATATTTATGTTAAAAGTTTAAACATTTTAAATTCAAACCACTTCCTGAATTGACTGCCTTCAATTTGAATTGAGCATAACCCTGGTGTGTGTGTTCATTCTTACTTGCTTGCTGCTTTTGCAGGTCTGCGTGCCGTTGCCTGTGTCTTCTGTCATATAGTCTTCACTGTTGTTAGGAACTAAATAACTACATAACTATACATAACCCTATAACAGCTAGATAACTACGTAACCTAATAACTACATAACCCAATAACAACTACATAACTACATAACCCTATAACAGCTACATAACTACATAACTACATAACCCTATAACAGCTACATAACTACATAACTACATATCCCAGTAACTACATAACTACATATCCCAGTAACTACATAACTACATAACCCAATAACAACTACATAACTACATAACTCAATAACTACATAACCCAATTACAACCATAACTACATAATTACATAACCGAATAACTACATAACTACATAACCCAATAACTGCATAACTACATAACCAAATAACTACATTACTACATAACCAAATAACTACATAACCCAATAACTACATGACTAGATAACCCAATAACTACATAACTACATAAACAAATAATTACATAACTACATAACCCAATAACTACATAACCCAACAACTACATAACTACATAAACAAATAATTACATAACTACATAACCCAATAACTACATAACCCAACAACTACGTAACCCAATAACTACATAACTACATAACCCAATAACTACATAACTACATAAACAAATAACTACATAACTACACGGTCTGTAACCTGACTCATTATGTCTAGGGGTCCTAGTCCTAGCTGCATGGTCTGTAACCTGACTCATTATGTCTAGGGGTCCTAGCTACATGGTCTGTAACCTGACTCATTATGTCTAGGGGTCCTAGTCCTAGCTACATGGTCTGTAACCTGACTCATTATGTCTAGGAGTCCTAGCTACATGGTCTGTAACCTGACTCATTATGTCTAGGAGTCCTAGCTACATGGTCTGTAACCTGACTCATTATGTCTAGGGAGTCCTAGCTACGTGGTCTGTAACCTGACTCATTATGTCTAGGGAGTCCTAGTCCTAGCTACATGGTCTGTAACCTGACTCATTATGTCTAGGGGTCCTAGCTACATGGTCTGTAACCTGACTCATTATGTCTAGGGGTCCTAGTCCTAGCTACATGGTCTGTAACCTGACTCATTATGTCTAGGAGTCCTAGCTACATGGTGTGTAACCTGACTCATTATGTCTAGGAGTCCTAGCTACATGGTCTGTAACCTGACTCATTATGTCTAGGAGTCCTAGCTACATGGTCTGTAACCTGACTCATTATGTCTAGGAGTCCTAGCTACATGGTGTGTAACCTGACTCATTATGTCTAGGAGTCCTAGCTACATGGTCTGTAACCTGACTCATTATGTCTAGGGGTCCTAGCTACATGGTCTGTAACCTGACTCATTATGTCTAGGGGTTCTAGTCCTAGCTACATGGTCTGTAACCTGACTCATTATGTCTAGGGGTCCTAGCTACATGGTCTGTAACCTGACTCATTATGTCTAGGGGTCCTAGTCCTAGCTATATGGTCTGTAACCTGACTCATTATGTCTAGGGGTCCTAGCTACATGGTCTGTAACCTGACTCATTATGTCTAGGAGTCCTATCTACATGGTCTGTAACCTGACTCATTATGTCTAGGGGTCCTAGCTACATGGTCTGTAACATGACACATTATGTCTAGGAGTCCTAGTCCTAGCTACATGGTCTGTAACCTGACTCATTATGTCTAGGAGTCCTAGCTACATGGTCTGTAACCTGACTCATTATGTCTAGGGGTCCTAGCTACATGGTCTGTAACCTGACTCATTATGTCTATTGGTCCTAGCTACATGGTCTGTAACCTGACTCATTATGTCTAGGGGTCCTAGCTACATGGTCTGTAACCTGACTCATTATGTCTAGGAGTCCTAGCTACATGGTCTGTAACCTGACTCATTATGTCTAGGGGTCCTAGTTACATGGTCTGTAACATGACACATTATGTCTAGGAGTCCTAGTCCTAGCTACATGGTCTGTAACCTGACTCATTATGTCTAGGAGTCCTAGCTACATGGTCTGTAACCTGACTCATTATGTCTAGGGGTCCTAGCTACATGGTCTGTAACCTGACTCATTATGTCTAGGGGTCCTAGCTACATGGTCTTTAACCTGACTCATTATGTCTAGGAGTCCTAGCTACGTGGTCTGTAATCTGATTGGATGTGTGCATTAATATGAGAAGTAAGCGTATGTGACCAGGTGTTGACTGCATTTACCCAGGAGACACCTTACCTTGGTCCAGGACCAGCTCTGTCTCTCTTGACCTCATGGTCGGTCAGTCCAAGAGGATTATTATTGGTTCAGATGGTGAGGAAACATTAATATGTACAAAAAGGAAACATACCAAAGGCCCAAACTAAAGACTCCAAAACTAACGAAAGGCCTCTAAACTGTTTCTGTTTGAACCTGTAACCACGTGGAATGAACCCTGTAACTACGTAGAATAAACCCTGTAACCACGTGGAATGAATCTTGTAACTACTTGGAATGAACCCTGTAACCACGTGGAATGAACACTGTAACTATGTGGAATGAACCCTGTAACTACGTGGAATGAACCCTGTAACTACGTGGAATGAACCCTGTAACCACGTGGAATGAACCCTGTAACTACGTGAATGAACCCTGTAACTACGTGGAATGAAACCTGTAACTACATGGAATGAACCCTGTAACTACGTGGAATGAACCCTGTAACCACGTGGAATGAATCTTGTAACTACGTGGAATGAACCCTGTAACCACTTGGAATGAACTCTGTAACTATGTGGAATGAACCCTGTAACTACGTGGAATGAACCCTGTAACTACGTGGAATGAACCCTGTAACCACGTGGAATGAACCTTGTAACCAAGTGGAATGAACCCTGTAACCACTTGGAATGAACCCCTGTAACTACATGGAATGAACCCTGTAACTATGTGGAATGAACTCTGTAACTACGTGGAATGAACCCTGTAACTATGTGGAATGAACTCTGTAACTACGTGGAATGAATGGTTCCAAAAATCGACGTTCATCAATTTATGGCAAATTCCAAAGTGAAACTATGAGATGAGGTTGATCATAAACCAGTCAGGTCTGTGTGACTGCTGCTAACACTGTTATTTTCTGGGGGTGTTAAACCAGTCAGGTCTACTGCCATCCCTGTTATTTTCTGAACGCAACTCAGTTTTGCTCAGTTAGTTTCAGTTGATCTGTGACTCAGTCATTCTCTTTACTTAAAAAATAGACTTTTGTCTAAAATAAGGACATGATTACTGGATGTGTGACAGATATATTTTGGAGGAAAGAAAATCTAAGTGAATTAATGTCAGGACTACAACATTACATATCCTGTTAGGGCTAGGGGCAGTATTGACACGGCTGGATAAAAAACATACCCGATTTAATCTGGTTACCACTCCTACCCAGTAACTAGAATATGCATATACTTATTACATATGGATAGAAAACACCCTAAATTTTCTAAAACTGTTTGAATGGTGTCTGTGAGTATAACAGAACTCAAATGGCAGGTCAAAACCTGAGAGATTCCTTTACAGGAAGTGGCCTGTCTGACCATTTCTTGAACTTCTTTTCCATCTCTATCATTTACTAAGGATCTCTGCTCTAACGTGACACTTCCCACGTCGTCCATAGGCGCTCAGAGCCCGGGAAAAACAGAATGTCGTCATTCCAGCCCCAGGCTGAAACACATTATCGCCTTTCTCAAGTGGCCGATCAAGGGACACTGGGCTTATGCTCGTGACCCCGACCGCCCCGCCTTTGGGATTTTTTCCTCTGTTTGCCGAAAAGGAGATTCCCTGTCGGAATATTATCGCTTTCTACGAGAAAAATGTCGTAAAAATTGATTTTAAACAGCGGTTGACATGCTTCAAGTACGGTAATGGAATATTTAGGAATTTTATTGTCACGAATTGCGCCATGCGCGCGACACTTCTTTACTATTTCGGATAGTGTCTGGACGCACGAACAAAACGCCGCTATTCGGATATAACAATGGATTATTTTGGACCAAACCAACCATTGTTATTGAAGTAGCAGTCCTGGGTGTGCATTCTGACGAAGACAACAAAAGGTAATCAAACTTTTATAATAGTAAATATGATTATGGTGAGTGCTAAACTTGCCGGGTGTCTAAATAGCGAGCCTGTGATGCCTGGGCTATGTACTTAGAATATTGCAAAATGTGCTTTCACTAAAAAGCTATTTTAAAATCGGACATATCGAGTGCATAGAGGAGGTCTGTATCTATAATTCTTAAAATAATTGTTATGCTTTTTGTGAACGTTTATCGTGAGTAATTTAGTAAAATGTTAGCGAATTCCCCGGAAGTTTGCGGGGGTATGCTAGTTCTGAAGGTCACATGCTAATGTAAAAGCTGGTTTTTGATATAAATATGAACTTGATTGAACAAAACATGCATGTATTGTATAACATAATGTTCTAGGGTTGTCATCTGATGAAGATCATCAAAGGTGAGTGCTGCATTTAGCTGTCTTCTGGGTTTTGGTGACATTATATGCTGGCTTGAAAAATGGGTGTCTGATTATTTCTGGCTTGGTACTCTGCTGACATAATCTAATGTTTTGCTTTCGTTGTAAAGCCTTTTTGAAATCGGACAATGTGGTTAGATTAACGAGAGTCTTGTCTTTAAATGGCTGTAAAATTGTCATATGTTTGAGAAATTGAAGTAATAGGATTTTTAAGGTTTTGAAAATCGCGCCACAGGCTGGCAGTGGCTGTTACGTAGGTGGACGCAAGCGTCCCACCCTAGCCCATAGAGGATATTAACAACACAGGATGAATGTCAGCACTACAACATTAAATAGTAGTAACACAGAATGGAATGTCAGCACTACAACATTACATATTAACAACACAGGATGAATGTCAGCACTACAACATTAAATAGTAATAACACAGGATGAATGTCAGCACTACAACTTTACATAGTAATAACACAGAATGAATGTCTGCACTACAACATTACATAGTAATAACACAGAATGAATGTCAGCACTACAACATTACATAGTAATAACACAGGATGAATGTCAGCACTACAACATTACAGGGTAATAACACAGGATGGAATGTCAGCACTACAACATTACATAGTAATAACACAGAATGAACGTCAGCCTGTTTATTGTGGCATTTGGCTGAACCAACAAATCCGATTCGATTGAAAGTGGAGATTGAGAGGAGAAAAATAGTCTCTCACACACACACACACACACACACACACACACACACACACACACACACACACACACACACACACACACACACACACACACACACACACGGCCATAATCTAGTAGAATAGTCTTGTGTCCCGACCACAGCCCTCTGCATGCAAACCAGGCTATTTCTGCACTGTGACCAAACTCTGGAGCTTTTCTCAACATGGCTCTGTGTGTGTCTGCATGCGTGTGTGTTTGATGAGAGAAAGAGAGCGTGAAAGAGAGAGAAATAGGGAGAGGGAGAGATATTTCACTTGCTTTGGCAATGTAAACACATGTTTCCCATGCCAATAAAGGGAGAGAGCAGGTCATCAGCAGGTCATCAGTAGGTCATCAGTAGGTCATCAGCAGGACATCAGCAGGACATCAGTAGGACATCAGCAGGTCATCAGCAGGTCATCAGCAGGTCATCAGTAGGTCATCAGCAGGACATCAGCAGGACATCAGCAGGACATCAGCAGGTCATCAGCAGGACATCAGCGGGTCATCAGTGGATCATCACCAGGTCATCAGCAGGACATCAGCAGGACATCAGCAGGTCATCAGCAGGACATCAGCAGGACATCAGCAGGACATCAGCAGGTCATCAGCAGGTCATCAGCAGGACATCAGCGGGTCATCAGTGGATCATCAGCAGGTCATCAGCAGGACATCAGCAGGACATCAGCAGGACATCAGCAGGTCATCAGCAGGACATCAGCGGGTCATCAGTGGATCATCAGCAGGTCATCAGCAGGACATCAGCAGGTCATCAGCAGGACATCAGCGGGTCATCAGTGGATCATCAGCAGGTCATCAGCAGGACATCAGCAGGACATCAGCAGGACATCAGCAGGTCATCAGCAGGACATCAGCGGGTCATCAGTGGATCATCAGCAGGTCATCAGCAGGACATCAGCAGGTCATCAGCAGGTCATCAGTTGGTCATCAGTAGGTCATCAGCAGGACATCAGTTGGTCATCAGTAGGTCATCAGCAGGACATCAGTTGGTCATCAGTAGGTCATCAGCAGGACATCAGCAGGTCATCAGCAGGTCATCAGCAGGTCATCAGCAGGTCATCAGCAGGTCATCAGCAGGACATCAGCAGGACATCAGCAGGACATCAGCAGGTCATCAGCAGGTCATCAGCAGATGAGCTCCTGAATCTTTAGCCTTTTTCTACAAAAATATCAACTTGAATTTGTTTTTACAAGGACATATACAGGATACTACCCTCCACAATGTAACATCCACTCCATATCAAAACCCCAAACCTACAACCTGATTCTGGATTCTGGAAGGATACCACAGCCGGACAGACAAGGCAGGATCCACCAACCCATCAGACTCTCCCTCCTGGCAACCCCTGTCAGCCCCCAGGATAGCTCTCCTGACTACACAACCACACCCAATACAAAAGCCAGAGATTGGACTCCTCATTGACTCAAATGTGTAGTATATTGACAGGAGGACATTTTTTCCAAAACAAAGTGGCAAAATGTTGAGGTCCAAACATTCGGCGCGCCCTGGAGCTGCTGTCAGAGGACAGACTAGGGTCCCCCAGACACATCATAATTCCCAATCCTGGACTTGGACAGCCTTTATGACCAGGTCCTCCTCTACAAGGCAGCAATCCCAAATTTGCCAGGACCCTGAAGGACCCTCAACTGTAGCCCCATCACCTCACACAGGAGCGATAGAGCAACGGACACCCCGCCCAGACCAGTGAGACTCCCTCCCGGAGGACCTGCACCAGGAGGATCCACACCTACACCCAGACCACAGCACCACCAGCCAGTCAACCCCTGCCCCTTATGCCCCTCCGAGAGAGGGAGGGAACATGTTCATATACTCCAGTTGTGTTCAGTTTTTCCTTCCTCAGCCTGTTTCTCCATTCAGACATTAATAACACTAAATGCTTCCAATACAATACATCTTTATTCATCGTTGTCTAACCACAACTAAACTGTGTGGGGGTGTGTGTATTTTGTGTGTAGGTGGATGGATGGGGGCTCAGTGATGGTGATCTAATGACTGCATTAACATTCTGAACTGTGGTAACAGAGAAAGAGGGGGAAGGAGAGGAGAGGAGGGGATGGAGAGGAGAGGAGAGGAGAGGAGAGGAGAGGAGAGGAGAGGAGAGGAGAGGAGAGGAGAGGAGAGGAGAGGAGAGGAGAGGAGAGGAGAGGAGAGGAGAGGAGAGGAGAGGGTAGGGTAGGGTAGGGGAAGGAGAGGAAGAGAGGGGGTGAGGTGGAGAAGTGGGGGGAGAGGAGAGAGAGGATTAGAAGAGGGGTGTGTGTTAGCGAGTTGTGCGTAGCTTTGTAAACATTTCCACATCAGCGCCGACTGATAGCAGCAGGTTGAGCAGGAAGATAAAGCAACTGTTTCACTAGATTAAAGAGCTGTCGTCTTGGCAGACAACGGCTGTGTGTGTGTGTGTGTGTGTGTGTGTGTGTGTGTGTGTGTGTGTGTGTGTGTGTGTGTGTGTGTGTGTGTGTGTGTGTGTGTGTGTGTATGTGTGTGTGTGTGTTTGTCTGTGTGTGTGTGTGTGCACTGACACACAACACACACACACAAAACACAGTCAGAGAGATAGAGAGGGAGAGAGTGAGAGAGAGACTGTGTGTGTGTGTCTTTTCTGCAGTGAGAAGCAACAGATGTATTCTGCATGGCTGTTAGGTGAAGGTTTGAGGTATATAGAGAAGATGTGGTATCCATGTTCCACACACACCTTAAAGCTCACTGGGTGAGAAGTTTGCAAAGCCGAAACACTCGTGTTTTGTGCGTGCGAGCTTGCAAGCGACCTGTGTGTGTGTGTGTGTGTGTGTGTGTGTGTGTGTGTGTGTGTGTGTGTGTGTGTGTGTGTGTGTGTGTGTGTGTGTGTGTGTGCTCTCCTATTCAACCCTTCTCTAATCCCAGATGGCAGAATAGTAACACGCTGTGTTTCCATATATCAGAACTGATCTCACTAACAACACAGAAAAGCCTGTCCACACATTACCAAATGGGGGGAACGCAATTGACTGTACAGAATACTAGTGGTGACATTGATACAGGATACTAGTGGTGACATTGACTGTACAGGATACTAGTGGTGACATTGATACAGGATACTAGTGGTGACATTGACTGCTACAGGATACTAGTGGTGACATTGATACAGGATACTAGTGGTGACATTGGATACAGGATACTAGTGGTGACATTGACTGTCAGGATACTAGTGGTGACATTGATACAGGATACTAGTGGTGACATTGATACAGGATACTAGTGGTGAGATTGATGCAGGATACTAGTGGTGACATTGACTGTACAGGATACTAGTGGTGATATTGATACAGGATACTAGTGGTGTCATTGATACAGGATACTAGTGGTGAGATTGATACAGGATACTAGTGGTGACATTGATACAGAATACTAGTGGTGACATTGATACAGAATACTAGTGCTGACATTGATACAGAATACTAGTGGTGACATGGATACAGGATACTAGTGGTGACATTGATACAGAATACTAGTGGTGACATTGACTGTACAGGATACCAGTGGTGACATTGATACAAGATACTAGTGATGATATTGATACAGGATACTAGTGGTGACATTGATACAGGATACTAGTGATGACATTGACTGTACAGGATACTAGTGGTGCCATTGATACAGGATACTAGTGGTGCCATTGATAAGGATACTAGTGGTGACATTGATACAGGATACTAGTGATAACATTGACCGTACAGATACTAGGGTGACATTGATACAGGATACTAGGGGAATTGATACGGATACTAGTGATGACATTGACTGTACAGGATACTAGTGGTGCCATTGATACAGTATAGTAGTGGTGACATGATACAGGATACTAGCTGATGACATTGACTGTACAGGATACTAGTGGTGACATTTGATACAGGATACTAGCTGGTGACATTGATACAGGATACTAGTGGTGACATTGATACAGGATACTAGTGGTGACATTGATACAGGATACTAGTGGTGACATTGATACAGGATACTATGTGGTATCACACAGTATCACACACAGTCACGCACAGTCCCACACACACGTTAGTAGGTGTGTGTGTGTGTCCGTGTGTGTGTGTGTGTGTCTGTGTGTGTGTGTGTGTGTGTGTGTGTGTGTGTGTGTGTGTGTGGTGTGTGTGTGTGTGTGGGGGGTCTCTCTGAAATAGGTGACAGATGTCAGTCCCTACACACACACACAAAACACAACAAAGTCACAGTCTTTCTAACAAGATGTTCCCTGATCAACAGCTGTTTCCCTAATGCCTCTATCAATGTTTACACACTTCAGTAACTCAACCTACTACTTTCTGACTCCGACCATAAAACCCTCTGAAAATGAACATTAAAATGTGTGTGTCACCTGTACTCAGTACAGTGGTAATGTGGTTATTTTCCAGACAGACAGATGTTATAATGCTGTTCTCAACCTATTAACTCAACCTATTACTGTTTGTGTTGAATGTGTGTGTGTGTGTGTGTGTGTGTGTGTGTGTGTGTGTGTGTGTGTGTGTGTGTGTGTGTGTGTGTGTGTGTGTGTGTGTGTGTGTGTGTGTGTGTGTGTGTGTGTGTGTGGTGATGCATGCGTGCTGTTTGATAGCAGGATTAATTGATAAATCAACAAACAAAGCTTAATAAATGGAGACTAGGATATTGTAAACAGCTGTTCTGACCTGATCACTAGACTATACATGGATATTCAGTTAAATTGCCCTATAAACATTGATTATATTGAACGCTATAAAAACTTGTGGATTAAAGTCTACAATATAAATTCATATTAACAGTGTGGTTCATTTTATAAAACAGTTTGTGTTTCTAACTGTAATGTTAGTTATTTTATCACTGGACCATGTAAGACATCATATTTGTGTGTTTTGTGTTAGAGAGGTGTACAGTTTGTACTCAGTTTCTGGTTCTCCTGGTTCTCTCCTAGTGGTCCTGGGCATCCAGGTTTGTCCATCTGCAAGTTGTTAGCTTCTCTCCACCTGTGGGTGTGTGTGTGTGTGTGTGAGCGTGCGTGTGCAGTCTCAGTGGTGTTCATTCAGTGACGTCTACTCGCTACACTTCTCGCAACATCTGTCATGACTCTCTCTCTCTCTCTCTCTCTCTCTCTCTCTCTCTCTCTCTCTCTCTCTCTCTCTCTCTTAATTCATTTTAATTTAAGGGGCTTCATTGGCATGGGTGTAACGCGTGGGTGCAGGAATCAGGCGCAAAGAGCAGAGGGTAGGACGAATGCAATTTAATACAGGACTGAATACGGTCACGCCAAATACACTAGGCGCAAAACCAGACCGGGCCAAACAGGACCCACTACAGTGCTGCGTAAAAGCAAATAAACACATCCACCAACACTACAAGGAGAAACAAGCCCGCACAACAGCAAGCGGGCATCTCCAGCTTAAATAGCTCCTAATCAAACCCCAACAAGGAACAGGTGAAAACAATCAGACCCAACCAACCGAAAAGGGAAAAAGGGATTGGTGGCCGCTAGTAGACTGGTGACGACGACCGCCGAGCACCGCCCGAACAGGAAGGGGAACCGCCTTGGTGGGATTCGTGACAACGGAAACATTGTTATTATTATTATTAATTATTAATAAACAAAAGTGAGACAAAAAACGAACGATAAAAATGTGCAGTAAAAATTACACTACAAAAGGCATGTCAAATGCTCTTCATATTAGCTATATACAGTGTTGTAATGATGTGCGAATAGTTAAAGTGGAAAATAAACAAAATAGGTTGTATTTACAGTGGTGTTTGTTCTTCACTGGTTGCCTTTTTTGTTGCAACAGGTCACAAATCTTGCCGCGTGATGGAACACTGGGTATTTCACCCAATAGATAAGGGAGTTTATCAAAATGAGTTTGTGAATTTATGGATTGTGTAATCTGAGGGAAATATGTGTTCAAATATGCGCTCATACATTTGGCAGAGTTTAGGAAGTAAGAGTTCCACCCCATTTGTAGGCAGTGTGCACATGAGCCGTCTTCTTGAGAGCCAGGTTGCTATGGAGTGCCTTTTCAAAGCAAGGCTACGCTTACTAAGTCTGTACATAGTAAAGCTTTCCTTAATTGGGTAGTAGATCCTCCCAGCCACTGTGTACTCTCTGTTTGGGACAAATAGAATCTAGTGTATGTAAATTTTTAATTTGGTTGGGTAATGTATTGCTGTCCTGGGGCTCTCTGTGGGGTGTGTTTGTGTTTGTGAACAGAGCCAGGACACTTGCTTTAGGGATATTTCCAGGTTATTCTGTAGGTGATGGGGGGTTATGGAAGTTTGGGAAAACTCTTTAGGTGGGTAGAATTAATTATTTGATAATTAGTGGGTATGGCCCAATTCTTGCTCTTGCATGCATTATTTGGTGCTTCTACGCAGTTGTGCATGGGGGATATTTTTGAGAAGATGCACGAGCTCCCAATTTGGTATTTGTCATTTTGTGAATTTTGGTTGGTGAGCGGAACCCCAGACCTCACAACCATAAAGGGCAATGGGGTTTTTAACCCTCTTCTGGGCCAGGCGGACGAATCGTCCCACCTACGTAAAGCCACTGGCAGCTGTGTGCACGATTTTCAAAAACCTTTAAAAATATTATTACTTCAATTTCTCAAACATATGACTATTTTACAGCCATTTAAAGACAAGACCTCGCTAATCTAACCACACTGTCCGATTTCAAAAAAGGCTTTACAACGAAAAGCAAAACATTAGATTATGTCAGCAGAGTACCAAGCCAGAAATAATCAGACACCCATTTTTCAAGCAGCATATAATGTCACCAAAACCAGAAATCAGCTAAAAGCACTTCATCTTGATGATCTTATAGATGACAAACCTAGGACATTATGTTAAAATAATGCATGTTTTGTTAATAATATATTTATATAAAAACCAGCTTTTAATTAGCATGAAGAACTAGATAAAGAATGCTAACATTTTACTAAATTACTCACGATAAACATTCACAAAAAGCATAACAATTATTTTTAAGAATTATAGATAAGACCCCATGCACATATGTCCGAACATTTTGAAATAGCTTTTTGGTGAAAGAATATTTTGCAATATTTATTCTAAGTACATATAGCCCAGGCAAGGGTCAATTAGACAAATAGACTACATAATCATATTTATATTATAAAAGTTTGATTACTCTTTTGTTGTCTTTGAGAATGCACAATTCCAGGACGCTACTTCAATAACAAATGTTGGTTTGGCTCCAAAATAATCATCGTATATGATAAGTTGTTGCGGCGTCCAGAATATCCGAAATAGTAAAGAGGTGTGCGGATGGCGAACGTGGACAATAAAAAAATATTCCATTACTACTTCGAAAACAGTAACCGCGTTTATAAAATCAATTTTACGATATTTTTAAAGAAAAAGATAATATTCCCGACAGGGAATCTCCTTTTGGCAAACAGAGGAAAAATCCCAAATGCGGTAAAAACCAGTGTCCTGGATCACCACTTGAGAAAGACATATACGTGTTTCAGCTTGGGGCGGAATGGACGACATTCTGTTTTTTTGGCTCGAGCGCCTGGATGGACGACGGGAAGTGTAAAGAGATCCTAGTAAATGATAGAGATGGAAAAGGAAGTTTAAGAAATGGTTAGACATGAAGCCACCTCCTGTAAAGGAAATTTTGACTGCCATTTGAGTTCTGTTATACTACAGACACCATTAAAACAGTTTTAGGAAAATTTAGGTGTTTTTATCATATGTAATAAGTATATGGCATATTCTAGTTACTTTCGGGTAGGAGTGGTAACCATGTTATCCAGCCGCATCAATACTGCCCTCATCCTGCAAACATGATGTAACTGATGCAAAGTAATTTTAGCCAGACCCTAATTGGTATGCTGAATTTTATGTTCATTTCGATGGCATAGAATGCCCTTCTTTCCGTCCGCGATCGCTCACAGCTTTGTGGAAGTTACTGCATGATGTTTAGGCCGAGGTATGTAGAGGGTTTGTGTGCTCTAGGCGAAATCTGCAAATGGATTTTGTATTTTGGTGGGTTAGAAAATGGACTTTTTTGGAACAATCATTATTTTTGGCTTACTGAGACCGAATTCACTCAGCCTCAGGTTTGTTTCTTCCTCACCTTTCTCTCTCTCCCTCTCTCTCTCTCTCCTCTCTGTCCCTCTGTTTAAAATCTCCTCTCACGAAGTCGTCCCCTCTCCTTGTTGGCGAAGGTGGGCGGTTGACGCCACCGGATTTAGCCACCGCCGATCCACCATTTTCCTTCCATTTGTTTTAATTCAAAGTCTTACACACACCTGGTTTCTACACACAACGTGTTATTATTAACCCCGTTACCATGTTTGTTTGTGGGGGATTGTTTATTGTATTTTCAGTCCGTTATGGTGTGCTTGTGATGTTACATTGTACATTTGTTATTTTGAGTAAAAATACATTGATTACACTATTTGCTGTCCTGCGCCTGACTCTCAACACCAAAGGCCAAATATAGGACCCTTACAGAATCATTCACCAATCGTAATGGAGTCAACAGGAGCAGACGCCTCCCTGTGGCGGTGGAGGAGCGTGTTCCTCCAGCAGTTAACGCCACCATGTGGCCACCAGCCTCCACTCCTGACATGGTTGGGCACTGAGGGGTCACAAGGAGAGAATCAGTATCTTTTGGCTGATTCTCTGTGCTTCCGTGGTGCTGGGCCTACCCCCACTAAACAGAGGGCTCTCAAGGGGTGGTTATGAGAGTGCTCAGGGAGGTGTGTGGGGTTTGCATCGGTGCGACTACGTGTGGAAAGTCCAGACCAGGTCTCCACCGTGCGCATCCCCCCAGAATATGCCTAATTGGCCGCGTAAGAGGAGGGCACCAAATTACCACCCCATTGCCGGGTGGATTGTGCGAACACTCCCCTGGTAGACACAGCACTTCCCAGGAGTCAAAAGGCCTCTTGCCACAGGAGGAGACGGCGTGGAAACATATGTTCCAAATCCCTGGGGCAGGGATATAGGCCCACTTCACCTGCCTCCAGTTTTTGTGAAGAAGCGATGGGGTCTGCGCCCATGTATTGACTATCGAGATAATCAGATCACAGTGAAGTATAGCTAACCGCTGCCTCTCGTCACCAATGCAACGAGTACGACGGGGCTTCTTCACAAAATTGATTCAGACGATAACCGGTGCGATGGGAGGGGACGAAAGGAAGACTCCGCATTTAGAACCACCAGAGGTTAATTATGAGTACGCAGTCAAGAGGTGATGAATGTCAACGTTCCAGGCCTTTGTTGACGCAGATTTTCCGTAACTGCACGGGGCAGGGTGTGGTGGTGTATGTTACAACATTCTTTATCATATCTTCAGCTACACGCCGCCGAGCATGTGTGTTTCTGGCGCGCAGGTTGCTGGGTCGCCTGTTGGAGCACATGACATATTCGCCAAGGCTGAGAAATGTCTGTTGTTCCAACAGTCCGTTTCCTAGGGTACGCATTTCCACTTCAGGGGTGGAGAGATGGAGAGTGAGATTTAGCCATGTGTAATTGGCCCACTCCCACCACGGTAAAGGAAGTGCAGGTTTTAGGGCTTGCCAACCACTAATGGAGGTTTATCCGGGTGGTCAGGTAGCAGCCCCCTAACCTCACTGCTGAAGGGGTATCCGTGAGGGTGGCTGAGGCCGACAGGTTTTACGGCGTTTACTCGTCCGT
>NW_025547285.1:0-76055 GCF_905237065.1 Salmo salar
TCTCTATCCTATTACCCTTTATCATATTCCCCTATAATCATATTCCCCTCTATCATATTACACTCTATCATATTCCATCTATCATATTCCTATATATCATATTCTCCTCCATAATATTCAACTCTATCAAATTCCCTCTATCATATTCCCCTCTATCATATTCATCACTACCATATTCCTCTCTATCATATTCCCCTCTATCATATTCATCACTACCATACTCCTCTCTATCATATTCCTCTCTATCACATTCACCTCTGTCATATTCCTCTCCTATCATATTCCTTTTCTATCATATTCCTTTTCTATCATATTCCCCTCTATCATATTTTAAGGCCCGATCCCCCGGAGATGAGAAGCAGGTACGGGGAGTCAAACATTTAATCGGGAACAGACATAGAACAAGACAGTAACATTGTCAGCACACGGGTAAACAATGACATATGACAATCAGTTCAGAAGCAGGATCAGAGCGGGAACCCAACAGATATTGGGAATGTAATGACAGAGGTTATTTAGTCCAGGTGAGTCCAATAATCGCTGACGGTGGGAAGGCAGGTGTGTGTAATGATGATGGCAGGAGCGAGCAATGCTGGGGATGCTGGCGCCCTGTAGAGACAGGGGGGCAGGCGTGACATATATTACACTCTATTATATTCCCCTCTATCATATTCCTCTCTATTATATTTTCCTCTATCATATTCCCTCTATCATATTTGCTTCTACATATTCCCTCTATCAAATTCATCTATATAATTTTCCCATCTACCATGTTCCCCTCTATCATATTCCTCTCTATCAAATTCCCTCTATCATATTCCTCTATATCACTTATTCCCTATATATCAATTCCCTCTTTCACTATTCCCCTCTACCATATTCCCTCTATAGATATTCCCTCTATCATTTTCTTCTCCTATTATATTCTCTCTATCATATTCCCCTCTATCATATTTTCTCTCTCAATTTCCCTGTATCACATCCCTCTATCATATTCCCTCTATCATATTCCCTCTACCGTATATCTCCATATTATATTCCTCTCTATCATATTCCCTTCAATCACATTCCTCTTGATCAAAATCCTCTTTCATATTTCCCTCTATCATATTCCCCTCTATTATATTCCCCTCTGTCATATTCCTCTCTATTATATTCCTCTCTATCATATTCCCCTCTTTCATATTCTCTATCATATTCCCCTCTATAATTTTCCAATCTATCATATTACCCTCTATCATATTCGCAATATATCATATTCCCCTCTATCATTTTCGTCTCTATCATATTCCTCTCTATCACATTCCGCTCTGTCATTTTCCTCTCTATCATTTTACCCTCTATCATATTCCTTATATATCATATTCCCCTCTATCCATATTCCTCATCATATTCCCTCTATTATATTCCCCTCTGTCATATTCCTCTGTATTATATTCCTCTCTATCATATTCCTCTCTATTATATTCCTCTCTATCATATTCCCCTCTTTCATATTCTCTCTATCATATTCCCTCTATAATTTTCCGATCTATCATATTACACTCTATCATTTTCGTCTCTATCATATTCCTCTCTATCACATTCCGCTCTGTCATTTTCCTCTCTATCATTTTACCCTCTATCACATTCCTTATATATCATATTCCCCTCTATCATATTCCCCTCTTATTACATTCCTCTATATTATATTCCTCTGTCATGTTCCTCTCTATTGTTTTCCTCTATATCATATTCCTGTATTGTCCTATATTTAATATAATGTATTTATATTTTTAATCCCAGCCCCCATCCCTGAAGAAAGCCTTTTTGCCTTTTGGTAGGCCACCATTGTAAATAAGAATTTGTTCTTAACTGACTTGCGTAGTTAAATAAAGGTTAAATGAAATAAAATAAATAAAATATCAGACATATCATATTCCTCTGTATCACATTCCTACTATCATATTCCTCTCTATATCATATTCCTCTCTATCATATTCCCCTTCATCAGATTCCCCTCTATCATATTCCTACTATCATATTCCTCTCTATATCATATTCCTCTCTATCATATTCCCTTCATCAGATTCCCTCTCTATCACATTCCTCTGTATCACATTCCTACTATCATATTCCTCTCTATATCATATTCCTCTCTATCATATTCCCCTTCATCAGATTCCCCTCTATCATATTCCTACCTCATATTCCTCTCTATCATATTCCTCTCTATCATATTCCCCCTTCATCAGATTCCCTCTATCATATTCCTACTATCATATTTCCCCCCTCTATCATATTCCTCTCTATCATATTCCTCTCTATCATACTTCCTCTCTATCATATTCCTCTCTATCATATTCCCCTTCATCAGATTCCCCTCTATCTATTCCTACTATCATATTCCCTCTATCATATTCCTCTCTATCATTATTCCCCTTCATCAGATTCCCTCTATCATATTCCTACTATCACATTCCTACTATCATATTCCTCTCTATATCATATTCCTCTCTATCATATTCCTCTGTATCACATTCCTACTATCATATTCCTCTCTATATCATATTCCTCTCTATCATATTCCCTTCATCAGATTCCCTCTATCATATTCCTACTATCATATTCCTCTCTATCACATTCCTCTGTATCACATTCCTACTATCATATTCCTCTCTATATCATATTCCTCTCTATCATATTCCCCTTCATCAGATTCCCCTCTATCATATTTCCCCCTATCATATTCCCTCTATCATATTCCTCTGTATCACATTCCTCTGTATCACATTCCTACTATCATATTCCTCTCTATATCATATTCCTCTCTATCATATTCCCCTTCATCAGATTCCTCTATCATATTCCTACTATCACTTATTCCTCTCTATATCATATTCCTCTCTATCATATTCCCCTTCATCAGATTCCCCTCTATCATATTCCTACTATCATATTCCCCTCTATCATATTCCTACTATCATATTCCTCTGTATCACATTCCTACTATCATATTCCTCTCTATATCATATTCCTCTCTATCATATTCCCCTTCATCAGATTCCCCTCTATCATATTCCTACTATCATATTCCCCTCTATCATATTCCCTACTATCATATTTCTCTCTATATCATATTCCTCTCTATCATATTCCCTTCATCAGACATTCCCTCTATCATATTCCTCTCTATCAATTCCCCTCATATCATATTCCTACTATCATATTCCTCTCTATATCATATTCCTCTCTATCATATTCCCTTCATCAGATTCCCTCTATCATATTCCTACTATCATATTCCCTCTATCATATTCCTACTATCATATTCCTCTCTATATCATATTCCTCTCTATCATATTCCCTTCATCAGATTCCCCTCTATCATATTCCTACTATCATATTCCTCTCTATATCATATTCCTCTCTATCATATTCCCCCTTCATCAGATTCCCCTCTATCATATTCCTACTATCATATTCCTCTCTATCATATTCCTCTCTATCATATTATTCCCCTCTATCATATTCCCCTCTATCATATTCCTCTCTATCATATTCCTCTCTACCCTCCATCCACTCCCCTCCCTTTCCGTCCTCCTCATCTCAGCACAGCTCGCTCCATCGGGTAGATTTGGAATTCAACATTTTAACATTGCAACACTCCCCAGATTTGTGAAAAGTAAACATTGTGTGTTTATACTGTGTTATACAGTATGCCTTGACAAAAAAATTAAACAGAGAGTAAACCTTATTTATTGATTTTTTTATTCCTTTTTCAATGCACGCAAAAATAAAGTTTCCTCCCTGCTCTATCTCTCTATTAACCAGTCTACTCATCCATCTTCAAGCTTTTCATCCCTTCCCTGCTCTTCTATCACCCTCTCAGTTCCACCTCCAACTGGCTCACTCTTTTTCTTCTTCTCCAGTCTCTTCCTCTCCTCTTTCCTCATCTTCTCTCTCTTCTTCTCCTCCTTTTCTTGAATCTTTCTCTCCATCTCCAGGAACTCAGCTTGAGCTTTCTCTCTCTTTTTCAGCTCCTCAGAACACTTCTTCTCTTTCTTAATCCTGTCTTTCATCATGTCATTATGTATCTTCATCAGCCCCTCTAACCTCTTTTCTCTGCCTTGTCCTCCTCTTTTCTTTCCTTCTCTCTCTTTTCTGTTCTAACTTCTCCCTCTTTTTCTCAGCCTTCATGACTTTCTTCTGCTCTTTCTCTCTCTCTTTCATCTCTTTCTTTCTCCCCTCTTTTTTGCTCCTCCTCCTTGTTTTTCATCTCCTTCTCTCTTTTCTCGTCATCTTTCAACTTCTTATTCAGTTTCTTATTTTCCTCTTTTCCTCCATCTTCAAAAAATGGGATTTTCTGCATGTGGTTCCTGACCAGAAAGCCCACTCTTCCCAGGATGGTCTCTGCTCTCTCTGATGAAACCATCCCATGGAGCTCTTGGAATGGGCACAGTCCGCATCACACTTCAACCCCTCCTCGGTCTCACCTCCTCCTGGACGCTCCTCTCTTCACTCTCAATGTCAATGCCTATCCTATAATCCTGACAGGAAGACATTGATTCTAGATGTAATATTGTTCCAATGTGGCACATTCAATACACATTTGAGTGATCAACATACAATGATGGCCTCATGGGGCACACAATTTGGAGGACAGTAATTAAGGTCATTTGTTTTTTGTATCCCCATTATATATTCCAAAACCCATAAATGTTAACCCTAGTGAGGGGTGATGTTTCATACTATGAGCAAAGAGCAGCAAGTTTGGGTCAATTCCAGTCAATTCAAGAAGAACTCTAAAATTCCAATTCTCTTCAATGCTTTGAATTGAAATGGAACTGACCCCCCAACCCTGTAGGTAGTAGTGTAAAATAGGACACCTACCTTTGTCTCTTCCAGGGTCCAGGTCCTGGGTTCATCATTGTGGGTTGACAGAGTTAAGTTAGCATCTGGGTCCAGCTGGTGAGCGTGAGAGTGCAGAGATACACCTCCTTAGTAGTGCCCCTCCCTTTCTGATTTGGATCATTGTGGTCTTTGTCATGGATGCATGCCAGGCTTGGATGAGGTGCTAGGACAGGGTTTTTATCACCTATCAGTTCCTCTCTCTTGACAGTGGATGAAACTGCACTTTCCTCTGTGTCAACTAAGCGCTCTGTGTTGTCCTCAACTGTCTCCCATAGCTGTTTGTGGTCAATGTCTGTGGGTACAGGGCAGCCTTAGAGGCAGTGCTTTCTGCGGGTGCAGGAGGACTTTACCAGCCAAAAACTCCTCTTGGAGGACAGTGGACACGGAAACAGCTGCTTCCCGGCGCGAACTATCGTCTCCTCTGGCTGCTTATGGTCATTGTCCAAAAATGTGTGACAAGCTTGGAGGCAGCCTTGGAGCAGGGCTTTTATCACCCAACAGGTCCTCTCCCTGGACAATGGATGTGCCTACAGTGATCTCTGTGGCAAGGGAGGACTCATTGGCGTCCCTCTTTTTTTCTCCTTGGTCAGTTTGTGGTCAGAGTCACGGATACATGGCGAGCTTAGAGGCAGTGCTCCAGGGTCAGGAGGGCTTTGAATAGCTGCCATGTCCTCCTTTAGGTGAGTGGACACATCATTGGTTGTTCCACTGGCAACTGGACACTTGTTGGTTCCCTCTACTGCCGACCCCGGCGTTTGTAGTCAATGTCAAAGACACGTGACAGACTTGGAGGCAGCATTGGGACAGGGCGTTTAGCTGCTGATCTGCCCACTCCATCAACAGTAGCTGTACCTGAAGTGTTCTCTGTAGCACCTGAGACCTCATAGGGCATCCTCTACTGTCTGCTCTGGTGGCATGAAGTCACCGTCAAAGACTGATGGCAGGCATGGAGTCAGCACTGAAAGAAGACTTCTAGCTGCCCATCGGTTCTCTGTCTTGACAGTGGCCGTGCCTGCAGTAGCCTCTTTGGCAACTCGGTACTCTGTGGCGGAAAACAGCAGGCTGGGAGGTTTCCGGGACATTGAATGATTTGCCAATGAACCGCTGAGCCAGTGGTGGGAGGGAGAAAGGATAGAATCTGTCCTCTTCCTTGATATTAGATTTTGCCACTGGAGCAACTGAGACCTCAGTGGTTCCCTCTAATGTCTGCTGTGGTGGCATGGAGTCATCGTTAAAGAAGTGTGGCAGGTATCGATGCAGCATTGAGGAAAGATGTGTATCTGTCGATAAGTCCTCTCTTTTACCAGTACGTACATCTGCAGTGGCTCTCTGTGGCAACTGGGCACTCAGCAGGGACAAAGTATGAAAATACAATGAACCGCTGTGCCTCCTGAGCGCGTATGGCCAATTGAGATGGGGGATGTAACATGGTTGGTATAGGCCTCCGATTGGTGAAAGACAGTGGTGGGAGGGAGTCAATACAGGGAGCCATGAACTCAGTGAGTGGACGGTTGGTCACATCTCTCACATTCTGCGGGAGAAAAAAAACAGACATTTTGAAAGTGATCACATTCAGTACATAGATACTTTTGTGAGTCAATGCTATTTACTTTATACATCACATATACAGTGCCTTCGGAAAGTTTTCAGACCACTTCACTTTCCCCACATTTTGTTACCTTACAGCCTTATTCTAAAATTGATTAAATCATTTTTCCCCTCATCAAGGTACACACAATACCCCATAATGACAAAGCAAAAACAGAATTGTTCCAAATTCATCACACATTTCTTTTGAAATATCACATTTACATAAGTATTCAGACCCTTCACTCAGTACTTTGTTGAAGCACCTTTGGCAGCGATTACAGCATAGAAAATTTTGGGGTATCACTCTACAAACTTGTGCTTCGGAATTCTCCCTTTCTTCTCTAAAGATCCTCTCAAGCTAAGTTAGGTTGGATGGGGAGCGTTGCTGCACAGCTATATTCAGGTCTCTCCAGAAATGTTCGATCCGGTTCAATTCCAGACTTTGGCTGGGCCACTCAAGGACATTCAGAGACTTGTCCTGAAGCCACTCCGGCATTGTCTTGGCTTTTGTACTTAGGGTCATTGTTCTATTGGAAGGTGACCCTTCGCCCCAGTCTGAGCTCCTGAGCATTCTGGAGCAGGTTTTCATCAAGGATCTCTCTGTACTTTGCAATGTTCATCTTTGCCTCAATCCTGACTAGTCTCCCATTCCCTGCCGCTGAAAAAACATCCCCACAGCATGATGCTTGGCACCACCATGCCTCACCGTAGGGATGGTGGCAGATTTCCTCCAGACGTAAAGCTGGCATTCAGGCCAAAGAGTTCAATATTGGTTACATCAGACTAGAGAATCTTGTTTCTCATGGTCTGGGAGTCTTTAGGTGCGTTTTGGCAAACTCCAAGTGGGCTGTCATGTGCCTTTAACAGAGGAGTTGCTTCCATCTTGCCACTCTCTACCTTAAAGGCCTGATTGGTGGAGTGCTGCAGAGATGGTTGTCCTTCTGGAAGGTTCTCCCGTCTCCACAGAGGAACTCTAGAGCTCTGTCAGAGTCACCATCGGGCTGTGGTCACCTCCCTGACCAAGGCCCTTCTCCCCGATTGCTCAGCTTGGCCAGCTCTAGGAAAAGTCTTGGTGGTTACAAACTTCTTCAATTTAAGAATGATGGAGGCCACTGTGTTGTTGGGGACCTTCAATGTTGCAGAGAGTTTTTGGTACCCTTCCCAGATCTGTGCATCGACACAATCCTATCTCGGAGCTCTACAGACAATTCCTTCGACGTCATGGCTTGGTTTTTGCTCTGACATGCACTGTCTGCTGTGGGACCTTATATAGACAGGTGTGTGCCTTTCCAAATCATGTTCAATCAGTTGAATTTACAACAGGTGGATTCCAATCACATTGCAGAAACATCTCAAGGATGATCAGTGGAAACAGGATGAACATGAGCTCAATTTCCAGTCTCATAGCAAAGAGTCTAAATACTTATGTAAAACAGGTATTTCAACATTTCTAAAAACCGGTTGTCGCTTTGTCAATATGGGGTATTGTTTGTAGATTGCTGAGAATTTGCATTTATTTAATCAATTTTAAATTAAGACTATTACGTAACAAAAGGTTGAAAAAGTCAAGGTGTCCGAATACTTTCCGAAGGCACTGTATATATCTAGTGTCCTCTCAGATGCTCTGCACCAGTCTGTACCAACCCTGGGTCTTCTAGCCAATGGCTCAACTAAGTGTAAAAATACATGCACCACACCCAGCATAACATTTGACATTTTAGACATTTAGCAGATGCTTTTGTCCAGAACGACTTACATTCAACTTAAGGTAACTAGGTGGGACAACCATATAATCCTGATATGAAGGTCTACGAGAGATCGCTTGGTCTAGTTTTTAAATTTTTAGAAAAGACAACCATAAGAACTGAGGACTATGTACATAACAATACTCAAACAGAGAGACAGACACAATACAACACAAGAAAAGATATCAGACAAAATATTGTTGTCTTACATTCCATGGCATATCGCACATTTTTCCCTTATATTGACGTATTTACTTTAATCAATAATGTTCAATAGAACTCTAGTCCACTTTGTCAAAGTTGGTCTTGTTACCTCCTCAATCAGGCTTGGCATTTTCCTCGTCTCAAACCAAATCCTCTTCATTTCCTTCTCCTGCTCCCTCTGGGTCTGCCACACCAGAGCCAACCTGACTCCCAGCTCCATCACGTAGTCTGTCTGGATCGCCCTTTCCTTCAACTGACACTCAGCCCTCCTCTGTGTCAGCGTTGAACCCTCCATGTCTTCCTCCTAGCTAACAATAACTCTGGAAAATACATAACGTTGTAGTAAGTGGCGTGTTTCTAACCAAAGAATAATGCATCTCTCTTTACAATATGCACACATTTTCTTCCCCGTTTACTTACAATGAAGCAATTGACAATCCTGATCCAGAGATGATTACGCAATAGGCCTATCTGATTTACTAGTAAAAAGTTAACTACTGGAAAAGCGACCAAGTTAAAATGAATTGATTTTGGCTGTTCCCATCATTATGTGCTCAATATCCTTTATGACATCATCATTGTGATGCAAGCCGTTGCCATTGGAGATGACAAAGCACAACACAGACTTTAGTTACCAACATATATTGTAATCAATTATCTCAATAAATATGTACCAAAAAGGTATGTTGTGTACAAAACAAGTAGGTCTACCTCATTTGTAGCTGCTAAATTTCTAATAAAAATCAGCTTTTCTTGATTGATAGGTCATCCATTTCAAATGGTTGAATTGAACTCTTTAAAACTTTTTCAAATGTTATGATATAAGTGATTAGTGTGGTTTGTGAGAACCAGGCCCAATATGGAGTGGCGTTACATGAGGGGGTTGAATAAGGCCCAGTAGTAAGGTACAGAGAAGTTTGCTTTTTAACACAGAGAGAGGATTTTCTGATAGAATGTATTTGCCATTAGGCTGGTTCACTACAACAACTGTAACATGCCATCTCAGGTGTCAGGATGAACCATTTACTCACAAAAGAGAATTCAAGCAAACTGTCTCTCGTCAACAGTTTCACTTGTCACCATGATTGTATGTTAGGCCTACTTCAAATTACTTGTGTAAGAACAAGACCTTTTAAAAGTAGTTATTCTACAGAAACATAGTTATACAGTAAGTTATATTACAACCTACCTCTCAAGTAAGCAGCGTGGTCTCTCTCTAATGAAATAGGACAATAATAATCTGTCAGTGGTTAGTTGAATCAGTCTCTTTGCACTGTTCTGTTTGTCTGTACAACAGCTAACCTCCTAGAATCAGAATCTTGTGATGTCACAATGAAGGCTTCATTACCATGACTACCCACAGAAGCTCTCATGTGTAATCAAATGCTGGAACATTTCACCTTTTTAACCTATGCAGCACAGTCATACCTAATATTTACATCGAATCCATGTAACCACAATTTTTATTCAAATAAAATACTCTACCTCATTTCAAATGGTTGACCATTCGTAATACAGGTGTTTTGCCTATTTCAAAGTGAATATGTTTTAGATATCACAACTAGCATCCAGGTTTACTAGGTTATTTGTTTGATCTCAGCCTACCACTAATGTAAATGTTTCTCATCATCCTCTTCATCATTAATATAATATTTAGGCTACCTTACTACAGTAAAACAAGTCTTCCATAGACTATGACACCTCAGTAACATAGTTCCAACAAAGAAATGAGGGTTCAAGAAAATATCTCTCTTCAACGGCCTCAGCTATTAGCCATATGATCAACAAGGTCAAATGCAGCACTACAATCAAGAAGCAGCTCACCCACAAGTTTATCTTGGTCAAGTGACCTGAGCCATTGATGGGTTAAATCAACTAGAGCTGTTGCAGTTGAGGGATCTTTACGGTAGGCATGCTGGTAGAGAAATAAGATGTGCTGGATGTGTAATTATCTAGGCCTAAAACATTTGGTTGAAGAGTAGGTGTCCCTGAATTCTTGTATTGTAGTTCAATAAATTATTAATTAAGGAAATCAATATCAGCTGACAATTGAACAGAAGTTTTAGACCTGCCAGCAGGGCCCATTGTTTAAAAACGTGTTTGAAATGTTTCTTATCCATGTCTTTCCAGTTGATCTAACCAATCAGACTCAAGAGCATCACACATTCCTCCATTCATTCCCCTCTATCATATTCCTGGGGCTTAGCCCCACATTTTTAGCAAAAACTGGCTGTCCTGTTTTGCATGTTATTTTGACATTAATACATGTCACATATCAGTTTGCAAACAATGTAAAATATATATACAGTATCAGTCAAAAGTTTGGACACACCTACTCATTCAAGGTTTATTTTCTCTTTTTTCTCTACATTGTAGAATCATAGTGAAGACATCAAAACTCTGAAATAACACATATGGAATAATGTGGTAAGAAAAAAAGGGTTAAACAAATTAAAATATGTTTTATATTAGAGATTCTTCAAAGTAGCCACCCTTTGCCTTGATAACAGCTTTGCACACTCTTGACGTTCTCTTAACCAGCTTCATGAGGTAGTCATCTGGAATGCATTTTAATGAACAGGTGTGCCTTGTTAAAAGTTAATTTGAGGAATTTCTTTCCTTAAAGCGTTTGAGCCAATCAATTGTGTTGTGACAAGGTAGGGGTGGTATGCAGAAGATTGCCCTATTTGGGGGGAAAATGCCATTTTATGGGAAGTTCAGTTCAATAAAGCAAAGAGAAATGACAGTCCATCATTACTTTAAGACATGAAGGTCAGTCTATCAGGAAAATGTCAAGAACAGCAAGCGCTATGATGGAACTGGCTCTCATGAGGACCGCCACAGGAAAGGAAAACCCAGAGTTACCAGGGTGTTGAAGGGTGCCAAAGCAAACAACCAAAAAGCCACAAGACTACCACAACAGAAATCAAATAAAGGTGTCTGCATGGAGAGAGTCTCTCCAATGACTGTGGAAGAGGTGTTTTTATCATGGGACACACCGGGCCCAGGTGTTTCCCATGTAGCTGACGACCCTCCCAACTCCGCCCACCGGCATCCTAATAAGGAAACAGAGTGGGAGGGTCGTCAAACAAGTAACAGACACATCTCAACATACACTGTTCAGAGGAGACTGCATGAAACAGGCCTTCATGGTCGAATTTCTGCCAAAAAAAACACTACTAAAGGACACCAATAAGAAGAGACTTGCTTGGGCCACGAAACACAAGAAATAGACTTTAGACCAGTGGAAATCTGTCCTTTGGTCTGATCAGTCCAAATTTGAGATTTTGGTTCCAACCGCCGTGTCTTTGTGAGACGCAGAGTAGGTGAACGGATGATCTCCGCATATGTAGTTCCCAGCCTGAATCATGGCGGAGGATGTGTGATGGTGTGGGGGTGCATTGCTGCTGACACTGTCTGTGATTTATTTAGAATTCAACCACACTTAACCAGCATGGCTACCACAGCATTCTGCAGCGATCCGCCATCCCATTTAGTTTGTGTTTAGTGGAAGTATAATTTGTTTTCAACAGGACAATGACCCAACACACCTCTAGGCTGTGTAAGGGCTATTTGACCAAGAAGGAGAGTGATGGAGTGCTGCATCAGATGACCTGGTCCACAATCACCCGACCTCAACCCAATTGAGATGGTTTGGGATGAGTTGGACCGCAGTGAAGGAAAAGCAGCCAACAAGTGCTCAGCATATGTGGGAACTCCTTCAAGACTGTTGGAACAGCATTCCAGGTGAAGCTGTTTGAGAGAATGCCAAAAGTGTACAAAGCTGACATCAAGGCAATGGGTGGAAACTTTGAAGAATCTCAAATATAAAATATATTTTGATTTGTTAATTGAGGATAAAACGTATCGTTGCTCAGCGGCCATTGGACACATTAAGTTGGAAATCGCAAATTCAACAATGAGTGGTTTGGAAGGAATCAGTCGCTAACTGCAAGAATTGCAAAGCAGTCATTAGCCTGCTATTCACTGGAGTGGCTGTGTAGTCCCAAGTCTAAGATTAAGGGTCTCTTTTCAATCAACATTGGCCATGCTGTCAGTGAAGCATGATTTGTGCCGCGCTCAAAACAACTGTTAACTCGGAACCGCAAAATCTGACTTTAGTAAGTTCAAGACAACTGGGAACTCGGGAAAAATGATCTACGACTAGGAAAATACATTTTGAACTTTCATCCAGCTCGAATTGTAAATTCAGAACTCAGGCCTCATTCTAGAGCTACGTCCTGAAGATCACTGATGTCATCATGATTCATGCTTTTGTTGTTGAGTTCCCAGTTTTCTTGAATGCACCATGAAGATGGACCGCCGCGCCACCTTCCTGTTCAAGTGAGCACAGCACAACAAGGTGAGTCCGAAAATGTCTTGTATGCTGCTACATAAATTAAGTAATATGGCAGGGAGCTATATATATACCGTAGCTAAGAAAGTAAGCTGATAGTAGCCCATGTGCCTCACCGAATGAATGAACTATTTTGCTGCCAGACAAAACTCAGCTGATAGCCAGGTATAGCAGTGGTAAGGTGTTGGGACAGCTTTATGTAGGCTCGAACAGTTTGTGGGCACCGTTATTCACCCTTATAGTGCAATTCATGTATTGTTTAGTGTTGTGTGGTGGCTTTGTTGGCATGCATCCAACATTTTATTTTCTTTGTCTCACCAAGATTTACAAGCTAAAATCGCCACTGATCATATTCCCTCAATCATATCCCCTCTATCATATTCCCCTCTATCATATTCCCTTCTATCATATTCCAATCTATCATATTACCCTATATCATATTCCCTATATATCATATTCCCTCTATAATATTCCCCTCTACCATATTCCCTTCTAACATATTCCCTTCTATCATATTCCACTCTATCATATTCCTCTATATTATTCCTCTCTCTCATATTCCCCTCTATCAATTTCCTCTCTATTATATTCATCTATAAAGTTTACCCCTCTGTCATGTTCCCCTCTATCATTTTCCTTTCTATCATATTCCCCTCTATCAAATTCCCCTCTATCAAATTCCTCTATATCAAATTCCCCTCTATCAAATTTCCTCTATATCATATTCCCCTCTATCAAATTCCCCTCTATCAAATTCCCCTCTATCATGTTCCCCTCTATCAAATTCCCTCTATCATGTTCCCCTCTATCAAATTCCCCTCTATCAAATTCCTCTATATCAAATTCCCCTCTATCAAATTTCCTCTATATCATATTCCCCTCTATCAAATTCCCCTCTATCAAATTCCCTCTATCATGTTCCCCTCTATCAAATTCCCTCTATCATATTCCTCTCTATCATATGTTAAGGCCCGACGCCGGAGATGAGAAGCAGGTATGGGGAGTTAAACATTTAATCGGGAACAGACCGAACAAGACAGGAACCGTGTCAACACACGGGTAAACAAGGACATATGACAATGAATGCATATGCAGGGAACAGAGTTTGGAACACGACAGATATGGGGAAGGTAATGACAGAGGTGATTTAGTCCAGGTGGGGTCCAATAATCGCTGAAGCGCGTGACGGTGGGAAGGCAGGTGTGCGTAATGATGACGGCAGAAGTGAGCAATGCTGGGTAGCCTGGCACCCTCGAGATACAGGGGGGAAGACAGGGAGCAGGCGTGACACATATTACACTCTATTATATTCCCGTCTATCATATTCCCTCTATCATATTCCTCTCTATTATATTCAACTCTATCATATTCCCTCTATAATATTCCCCTCTATCATATTCAACTCTATCATATTCCCTGTATCATATTCCCTCTATCATATTCCCTCTATTATATTCAACTCTATCATATTCCCTGTATCAAATTCCCCTCTATCAATTTCCTCTCTATCATATTCATCTCTATCATATTCCCTCTATCATATTGCGCTCTATCATATTCCTTATATATCATATTCCCCTCTATCATATTCAACTCTATCAAACTCCCTCTATCATATTCCTTATATATCAAATTCCCTCTATCATATTCCTCTGTATCAAATCCCCTCTATCATATTCCTCTCTATCAAATTCCCTCTATCATATTCCTCTCTATCAAATCCCCTCTATCAAACTCCCCTCTATCATATTACCCTCTATCATATTCCTTATATATCATATTCCCCTCCAACATATTACACTCTATCAAATTCCCTCTATCAAATCCCCTCTATCATATGTTAAGACCCAATCCCGGAGATGAGAAGCAGGTACGGGGAGTCAAACATTTAATCGGGAACAGACATAGAACAAGACAGTAACATTGTCAGCACACGGGTAAACAATGACATATGACAATCAGGACAGAAGCAGGGATCAGAGCGGGAAAACGACAGATATGGGGAAGGTAATGACAGAGGTGATTTAGTCCAGGTGAGTCCAATAATCGCTGATGCGCGTGACGGGGGAAGGCAGGTGTGTGTAATGATGATGGCAGGAGCGAGCAATGCTGGGGAGCCTGGCGCCCTCGAGATACAGGGGGAAGATCGAGAGCAGGAGTGACACATATTACACTCTATTATGTTCCCCTCTATAATATTCCCCTCTATCATATTCCTCTATATAACTTTCCCCTCTATCATATTCCTCTCTTTCAAATTCCCCTCTATCATATTCCTCTCTGTCATGTTACCCTCTATCATATTCTTTATATATCATGTCATGACGTTGGCCTGTGGGTAAGGTTTATGACCCCCCCATAAATACCTTTCTCCCTTCCCCTCTCTTTCTGACCCTACTGAAGGACTGCTGTCCTGAAGGACTGCTGTCCTGTTAAATATAGAGAGTCTGGGAACATCAAACAAATGGGGAAAGGAACCATATTTTGGTAATAAAACCAGTTGGAAATATGCTTTGGAACGTAATGAGTATGGATGTCAGTTCGGTTGTCATCTGAGACATTATGACTGATGACAGGACGACATAAACTGTACCTGGGAAAGTATACACCCTCTAGTTATCAGAGTCACATGGAATTGTTATGCAATTGAAATGTTTGATATTGAAATTGTTTGTTAGGAGATTAAATGTAATTTTAGCTTCCAAATGAGAGAATTGGGTTTTCATAAGGAAAGTGCCCTGCTTGATCAGTGGCCCACCCCTGTGAAGAGACAGGGGTTATAAACGATGAAACACATCCTTCCCCCTCTCCACTATATAAGCCTTTGATGAAAAGATAACCACATGTTCCAGTACGTGAGGTCTGCAGCCTCTACGTTAGAAGGACACACGTCAAGTACAGAACTAAGCCAACCTCGGCGTGAGCTTTGGTGGCGAATGGTATGAACTTTGAGCTTAATCACTACAGAAGTGATACTTCCTAGCCGTTGAGTTAGCAGCGGCCGCTGAAGACGTGGGCTAGGAAAGGACGGACGACGGATCCAGTCTAACAAACAGACGAAGATACCACCACGTATCCAATTTACCACCAGAGACATTCTTCCGAGGACAGGAAGATCTGTTGGCCAACCCGGCCAGCATCTACGACCAATCTACCGAAGCGCAGCTCAGAGTAAATATTTATTGCATTTTCCTTTTCCAAATGGGCGGTCATTTAGAATGCATAAGATAATGTATTAACGATAGCATAGCTGCTGTTGCTTTGTTCCTAAGTCTTCCCGCTCTTTCACTCAAGCCCAACCCCGTTTCTTTGTGTAACCAGCTTTCATACAGGTTCCGTCCACCAGGGATGTTTTCTGTATGACATCATTTGTGTTCTGTGTATTTGTAATTCTGCGTGATTGGTTTAGGTATTTAGTAAATAAATAATTAAACCCAATTTTGTATTGCTGATTCAACTTGTTAGCCAGGGTTCGTGAAGATAACCAAGAATTTACAACTTTCATTATGAGACTGAAAATAAGATGATTAGGATGACGGCTATCGATGTAAAAGATTACTAAGTATTTTAAGAGTTTATTCGGAAGATAACGGCTCTATAAACGTTCTTCCGTGGTGCCCCGACTTTCTAGTTAATTACATTTACATGATTAGCTTAATCAGGTAATATTAATTACAGAGAAAGGATTTTATAGAATAGCATGAAATATCACTTAATCTGGCATAGCCAAAGACACGACAATCATATTCCCTTTATCATTTCCCTCTATTTCATTTTCCACTCTATCATATTCCCCTCTTATAACATTCCTCTATATCATATTCCTCTATGTCATATTCCCTCTCTGGCTGCTTCGAGTGATGTATTGTTGTCTCTACCTTCTTGTCTTGTTTGCTGTTGTCTGTGCCCAACAATGTTTGTGCCCTGTTTTGTGCTGCTGACATGTTGTGTTGCCTCCATGTTGTTGTCATGTTGTGTTGCTAACATGTTGTGTTGTAATGTGTTGCTGCCATGCTATGTTGTCGTCTTAGGTCTCTCATGACGTAGTGTTGTGTTGTCTCTCTTGTCGTGATGTGTGTGTTGTCCTGTATTTTAATTTAATGTATTTATATTTTTAATCCCAGCCCCCATCCCCACAGGAAGGCTTTTGCCTTTTGGAAGGCCGTCATTGCATATAAGAATTTGTTCTTAACTGACTTGCCTAGTAAAATAAAGGTTAAATGAAATAAAAAAATAAAACATCATATTCCCCTCTATCATATTCCCCTTTATCATATTCCTCTCTATCATATCCCCTGTATCATTTTCCTCAGTATCATAATCCTCTCTATCATTTTACCCTCTATCATATTCCTCATATATCATATTCCTCTCTGTCATATTCCTCTGTATTTTATTGCCCTCTATCATATTCCCCTATTTCATATTCCCCTCATCATTTCCCTCTATTTCATATTCTCCTCTTATTACATTCCTCTATATCATATTCCTCTATATCATATTCCTCTGTCATATTCCTCTCTATTGTATTCCTCTATTATATTCCTCTATATCATATTCCCTCTATCATATTCCTCTATCGTATTCCTCTATCATATTCCCTCTATGGCTGCTTTGCGTATTGTATTGTTGTCTCTACCTTCTTGTCTTGTTTGCTGTTGTCTGTACCCAACAATGTTCGTGCCCTGTATTGTCCTGCTAACATGTTGTGTTGCGGAAGTGTTGTTTTTGCCTCCATGTTGTTGTCATGTTGTGTTGCAAACATGTTGTGTTGTCATGTGTTGCTGCCATGTTGTGTTGATGCCATGTTGTGTTGCCTCCATGTTGTTGTCATGTTGTGTTGCTAACATGTTGTGTTGTCATGTGTTGCTGCCATGCTATGTTGTTGTGTTAGGTCTCTCATTATTTAGTGTTGTGTTGTCTTTCTTGTAGTGATGTGTGTTCTGTCCTATATTTTAAATATTTAATATATTTATATTTTTAATCCCAGAAAGCCTTTTGCTTTTTGGTAGGCCGCCATTGTAAATAGCAATTTGTTCTTAACTGACTTGCCTAATAAAATGAAGGTTAAATTAAATAAATTAATAAAATATCATAATCCTCTCTATCATATTCCTCTGTATCACGTTCCTACTATCAGATTCCCCTCTATCATATTCCTCTCTATCATATTCCTCTCTAACATATTCCTCTCTACCCTCCATCCACTCCCCCTCCCTTTCCGTCCTCCTCATCTCAGCACAGCTCCGCTCCATCGGGTAGATTTGGAATTCAACATTTTAACATTGCAACACTCCCCAGATTTGTGAAAAGTAAACATTGTTTGTTTATACTGTGTTATACACTATAACTTGACAAAAATCAAACAGAGAGTAAACCTTATTTATTTAGTTTTTTTATTCCTTTTTTCAATGCATGCAAAAATACAGTATTCCTCCCTGCTCTCTCTCTCTATTAACCAGTCTACTCATCCATCTTCAAGCTTTCATCCCTTCCCTGCTCTTCTATCACCCTCTCAGTTCCACCTCCAACTGGCTCACTCTTTTTCTTCTTCTCCAGTCTCTTCCTCTCCTCTTTCCTCATCTTTTCTCTCTTCTTCTCCTCCTTTTCTTGAATCTTTCTCTCCATCTCCAGGAACTCAGCTTGAGCTTTCTCTCTCTTTTTCAGCTCCTCAGAACACTTCTTCTCTTTCTTAATCCTGTCTTTCATCATGTCATTATGTATCTTCATCAGCCCCTCTAACCTCTTTTTCTCTGCCTTGTCCTCCTCTTTTCTTTCCTTCTCTCTCTTTTTCTGTTCTAACTTCTCCCTCTTTTTCTCAGCCTTCATGACTTTCTTCTGCTCTTTCTCTCTCTCTTTCATCTCTTTCTTCTCCCTCTTTTTGCTCCTCCTCCTTGTTTTTCATCTCCTTTCTCTCTTTCGTCATCTTTCAACTTCTTATTCAGTTTCTTATTTTCCTCTTTTTCCTCCATCTTCAAAAATGGGATTTTCTGCATGTGGTTCCTGACCAGAAAGCCCACTCTTCCCAGGATGGTCTCTGCTCTCTCTGATGAAACCATCCCATTGGAGCTCTTGGAATGGGCACAGTCCGCATCACACTTCAACCCCTCCCTCGGTCTCACCTCCTCCTGGACGCTCCTCTCTTCACTCTCAATGTCAATGCCTATCCTATAATCCTGACAGGAAGACATTGATTCTAGATGTAATATTGTTCCAATGTGGCACATTCAATACACATTTGAGTGATCAACATACAATGATGGCCTCATGGGGCACACAATTTGGAGGACAGTAATTAAGGTCATTTGTTTTTTTGTATCCCCATTATATATTCCAAAACCCATAAATGTTAACCCTAGTGAGGGGTGATGTTTCATACTATGAGCAAAGAGCAGCAAGTTTGGGTCAATTCCAGTCAATTCAAGAAGAACTCTAAAATTCCAATTCTCTTCAATGCTTTGAATTGAAATGGAACTGACCCCCAACCCTGTAAAGTAGTAGTGTAAAATAGGACACCTACCTTTGTCTCTTCCAAGGTCCAGGTCCTGGGTTCATCATTGTGGGTTGACAGAGTTAAGTTAGCATCTGGGTCCAGCTGGTGAGCGTGAGTGCAGAGATACACCTCCTTAGTAGTGCCCCTCCCTTTCTGATTTGGATCATTGTGGTCTTTGTCATGGATGCATGCCAGGCTTGGATGAAGTGCTAGGACTGCGTTTTTATCACCTATCAGTTCCTCTCTCTTGACAGTGGATGAAACTGCACTTTCCTCTGTGTCAACTAAGCGCTCTGTGTTGTCCTCAACTGTCTCCTCTTGCTGTTTGTGGTCAATGCAGTGGGTACAGGGCAGCCTTAGAGGCAGTGCTGCGGGTGCAGGAGGACTTTTACAAGCCAAAAACTCCTCTTGGAGGACAGTGGACACGGAAACAGCTGCTTCCCTCGCAACTATCGTCTCCTCTGGCTGCTTATGGTCATTGTCCAAAATGTGTGACAAGCTTGGAGGCAGCCTTGGAGCAGGGCTTTTATCACCCAACAGGTCCTCTCCCTGGACAATGGATGTGCCTACAGTGATCTCTGTGGCAAGGGAGGACTCATTGGCGTCCTCTTTTTTCTCCTTGGTCAGTTTGTGGTCAGAGTCACGGATACATGGCGAGCTTGGAGGCAGTGCTCCAGGGTCTTGAGGGCTTTGATCAGCTGCCATGTCCTCCTTTAGGTGAGTGGACACATCATTGGTTGTTCCACTAGCAACTGGACACTTGTTGGTTCCCTCTACTGCCGACCCCGGCAGTTTGTAGTCAATGTCAAAGACACGTGACAGACTTGGAGGCAGCATTGGGACAGGGCGTTTAGCTGCTGATCTGCCCACTCCATCAACAGTAGCTGTACCTGAAGTGTTCTCTGTAGCACCTGAGACCTCATAGGCATCCTCTACTGTCTGCTCTGGTGGCATGAAGTCACCGTCAAAGACTGATGGCAGGCATGGAGTCAGCACTGAAAGAAGACTTCTAGCTGCCCATCGGTTCTCTCTCTTGACAGTGGCCGTGCCTGCAGTAGCCTCTTTGGCAACTCGGTACTCTGTGGCTAAAACAGCAGGCTGGGAGGTTTCCGGGACATTGAATGATTTGCCAATGAACCGCTGAGCCAGTGGTGGGAGGGAGAAAGGATAGAATCTGTCCTCTTCCTTGATATTAGATTTTGCCACTGGAGCAACTGAGACCTCAGTGGTTCCCTCTAATGTCTGCTGTGGTGGCATGGAGTCATCGTTAAAGAAGTGTGGCAGGTATCGATGCAGCATTGAGGAAAGATGTGTATCTGTCGATAAGTCCTCTCTTTTACCAGTACGTACATCTGCAGTGGCCTCTGTGGCAACTGGGCACTCAGCAGGGACAAAGTATGAAAATACAATGAACCGCTGTGCCTCCTGAGCGCGTATGGCCAATTGAGAGGGGGGATGTAACATGGTTGGTATAGGCCTCCGATTGGTGAAAGCCAGTGGTGGGAGGGAGTCAATACAGGGAGCCATGAACTCAGTGAGTGGACGGTTTGTCACATCTCTCACATTCTACGGGAGAAAAAAACAGACATGTTGAAAGTGATCACATTCAGTACATACATACTTTGTGAGTCAATGCTATTTACTTATACATCACATATACAGTGCCTTCGGAAAGTTTTCAGACCCCTTCACTTTTCCCACATTTTGTTACCTTACAGCCTTATTCTAAAATTGATTAAATCGTTTTTTCCCCTCATCAATGTACACACAATACCCCATAATGACAAAGCAAAAACAGAATTGTTCCAAATTCATCACACATTTCTTTTGAAATATCACATTTACATAAGTTTTCAGACCCTTCACTCAGTACTTTGTTGAAGCACCTTTGGCAGCGATTACAGCATAGAATATTTTTGGGTATCACTCTACAAACTTGTGCTGCGGGAATTCTCCCTTTCTTCTCTAAAGATCCTCTCAAGCTAAGTTAGGTTGGATGGGGAGCGTTGCTGCACAGCTATATTCAGGTCTCTCCAGAAATGTTCGATCCGGTTCAATTCCAGACTCTGGCTGGGCCACTCAAGGACATTCAGAGACTTGTCCTGAAGCCACTCCGGCATTGTCTTGGCTTTGTACTTAGGGTCATTGTTCTATTGGAAGGTGACCCTTCGCCCCAGTCTGAGCTCCTGAGCATTCTGGAGCAGGTTTTCATCAAGGATCTCTCTGTACTTTGCTCGTTCATCTTTGCCTCAATCCTGACTAGTCTCCCATTCCCTGCCGCTGAAAAACATCCCCACAGCATGATGCTGGCACCACCATGCCTCACCGTAGGGATGGTGGCAGATTTCCTCCAGACGTAAAGCTTGGCATTCAGGCCAAAGAGTTCAATATTGGTTACATCAGACTAGAGAATCTTGTTTCTCATGGTCTGGGAGTCTTTAGGTGCGTTTTGGCAAACTCCAAGCGGGCTGTCATGTGCCTTTAACAGAGGAGTGGCTTCCATCTTGCCACTCTACCTTAAAGGCCTGATTGGTGGAGTGCTGCAGAGATGGTTGTCCTTCTGGAAGGTTCTCCCGTCTCCACAGAGGAACTCTAGAGCTCTGTCAGAGTCACCATCGGGCTGTGGTCACCTCCCTGACCAAGGCCCTTCTCCCCCGATTGCTCAGCTTGGCCAGCTCTAGGAAAAGTCTTGGTGGTTACAAACTTCTTCAATTTAAGAATGATGGAGGCCACTGTGTTGTTGGGGACCTTCAATGTTGCAGAGAGTTTTTGGTACCCTTCCCCAGATCTGTGCATCGACACAATCCTATCTCGGAGCTCTACAGACAATTCCTTCGATGTCATGGCTTGGTTTTTGCTCTGACATGCACTGTCTGTTGTGGGACCTTATATAGACAGGTGTGTGCCTTTCCAAATCATGTTCAATCAGTTGAATTTACAACAGGTGGATTCCAATCACATTGCAGAAACATCTCAAGGATGATCAGTGGAAACAGGATGAACATGAGCTCAATTTCCAGTCTCATAGCAAAGAGTCTAAATACTTATGTAAAACAGGTATTTCAACATTTCTACAAACCGGTTGTCGCTTTGTCAATATGGGGTATTGTTTGTAGATTGCTGAGAATTTGCATTTATTTAATCAATTTTAAATTAAGACTATTACGTAACAAAAGGTGGAAAAAGTCAAGGTGTCCGAATACTTTCCGAAGGCACTGTATATATCTAGTGTCCTCTCAGATGCTCTGCACCAGTCTGTACCAACCCTGGTCTTCTAGTCAATGGCTCAACTAAGTGTAAAAATACACGCACCACACCCAGCATAACATTTGACATTTTAGACATTTAGCAGATGCTTTTGTCCAGAACGACTTACAGTTAGTCCATTGAACTTAAGGTAACTAGGTGGGACAACCATATAATCCTGATATGAAGGTCTACGAGAGATCGCTTGGTCTAGTTTTTAAAATTTTTAGAAAAGACAAGACAACCATAAGAACTGAGGACTATGTACATAACAATACTCAAACAGAGAGACAGACACAATACAACACAAGAAAAGATATCAGACAAAATATTGTTGTCTTACATTCCATGGCATATCGCACATTTTTCCCTTATATTGACGTATTTACTTTAATCAATAATGTTCAATAGAACTCTAGTCCACTTTGTCAAAGTTGGTCTTGTTACCTCCTCAATCAGGCTTGGCATTTTCCTCGTCTCAAACCAAATCCTCTTCATTTCCTTCTCCTGCTCCCTCTGGGTCTGCCACACCAGAGCCAACCTGACTCCCAGCTCCATCACGTAGTCTGTCTGGATCACCCTTTCCTTCAACTGACACTCAGCCCTCCTCTGTGTCAGCGTTGAACCCTCCATGTCTTCCTCCTAGCTAACAATAACTCTGGAAAATACATAACGTTGTAGTAAGTGGCGTGTTTCTAACCAAAGAATAATGCATCTCTTTACAATATGCACACATTTTCTTCCCGTTTACTTACAATGAAGCAAGTGACAATCCTGATCCAGAGATGATTACGCAATAGGCCTATCTGATTTACTAGTAAAAAGTTGGCTACTGGAAAAGTGACCAAGTTCAAATGAATTGATTTTGGCTGTTCCCATCATTATGTGCTCAATATCCTTTATGACATCATCATTGTGATGCAAGCCGTTGCCATTGGAGATGACAAAGCACAACACAGACTTTAGTTACCAACATATATTGTAATCAATTATCTCAATAAATATGTACCAAAAAGGTATGTTGTGTACAAAACAAGTAGGTCTACCTCATTTGTAGCTGCTAAATTTCTAATAAAAATCAGCTTTTCTTGATTGATAGGTCATCCATTTCAAATGGTTGAATTGACCTCTTTAAAACTTTTTCGAATGTTATGATATAAGTGATTAGTGTGGTTTGTGAGAACCAGGCCCAATATGGAGTGGCGTTACATGAGGGGGTTGAATAAGGCCCAGTAGTAAGGTACAGAGAAGTTTGCTTTTTAACACAGAGAGAGGATTTTCTGATAGAATGTATTTGCCATTAGGCTGGTTCACTACAACAACTGTAGCATGCCATCTCAGGTGTCAGGATGAACCATTTACTCACAAAAAGAGAATTCAAGCAAACTGTCTCTCGTCAACAGTTTCACTTGTCACCATGATTGTATGTTAGGCCTACTTCAAATTACTTGTGTAAGAACAAGACCTTTTAAAAGTAGTTATTCTACAGAAACATAGTTATACAGTAAGTTATATTACAACCTACCTCTCAAGTAAGCAGCGTGGTCTCTCTCTAATGAAATAGGACATTAATAATCTGTCAGTGGTTAGTTGAATCAGTCTCTTTGCACTGTTCTGTTTGTCTGTACAACAGCTAACCTCCTAGAATCAGAATCTTGTGATGTCACAATGAAGGCTTCATTGCCATGACTACCAACAGAAGCTCTCATGTGTAATCAAATGCTGGAACATTTCACCTTTTTAACCTATGCAGCACAGTCATACCTAATATTTACATCGAATCCATGTAACCACAATTTTTATTCAAATAAAATACTCTACCTCATTTCAAATGGTTGACCATTCGTAATACAGGTGTTTTGCCTATTTCAAAGTGAATATGTTTTAGATATCACAACTAGCATCCAGGTTTACTAGGTTATTTGTTTGATCTCAGCCTACCACTAATGTAAAATTTTCTCATCATCCTCTTCATCATTAATATAATATTTAGGCTACCTTACTACAGTAAAACAAGTCTTCCATAGACTATGACACCTCAGTAACATAGTTCCAACAAAGAAATGAGGGTTCAAGAAAATATCTCTCTTCAACGGCCTCAGCTATTAGCCATATGATCAACAAGGTCAAATGCAGCACTAAAATCAAGAAGCAGCTCACCCACAAGTTTATCTTGGTCAAGTGACCTGAGCCATTGATGGGTTAAATCAACTAGAGCTGTTGCAGTTGAGGGATCTTTACGGTAGGCATGCTGGTAGAGAAATAAGATGTGCTGGATGTGTAATTATCTAGGCCTAAAACATTTGGTTGAAGAGTAGGTGTCCCTGAATTCTTGTATTGTAGTTCAATAAATTATTAATTAAGGAAATCAATATCAGCTGACAATTGAACAGAAGTTTTAGACCTGCCAACAGGGCCATTTGTTTAAAAACGTGTTTGAAATGTTTCTTATCCATGTCTTTCCAGTTGATCTAACCAATCAGACTCAAGAGCATCACACATTCCTCCATTCATTCCCCTCTATCATATTCCTGGGGCTTAGCCCCACATTTTTAGCAAAAAACTGGCTGTCCTGTTTTGCATGTTATTTTGACATTAATACATGTCACATATCAGTTTGCAAACAATGTAAAATATATATACAGTATCAGTCAAAAGTTTGGACACACCTACTCATTCAAGGTTTATTTTCTCTTTTTTCTCTACATTGTAGAATCATAGTGAAGACATCAAAACTCTAAAATAACACATATGGAATAATGTAGTAAGAAAAAAAGGGTTAAACAAATTAAAATATGTTTTATATTAGAGATTCTTCAAAGTAGCCACCCTTTGCCTTGATAACAGCTTTGCACACTCTTGACGTTCTCTTAACCAGCTTCATGAGGTAGTCATCTGGAATGCATTTTAATGAACAGGTGTGCCTTGTTAAAAGTTAATTTGAGGAATTTCTTTCCTTAAAGCGTTTGAGCCAATCAATTGTGTTGTGACAAGGTAGGGGTGGTATGCAGAAGATTGCCCTATTTGGGGGAAAATGCCATTTTATGGGAAGTTCAGTTCAATAAAGCAAAAATAAATGACAGTCCATCATTACTTTAAGACATGAAGATCAGTCTATCAGGAAAATGTCAAGAACAGCAAGCGCTATGATGGAACTGGCTCTCATGAGGACCGCCACAGGAAAGGAAAACCCAGAGTTACCAGGGTGTTGAAGGGTGCCAAAGCAAACAACCAAAAAGCCACAAGACTACCACAACAGAAATCAAATAAAGGTGTCTGCATGGAGAGAGTCTCTCCAATGACTGTGGAAGAGGTGTTTTTATCATGGGACACACCCGGGCCCAGGTGTTTCCCATGTAGCTGACGACCCTCCCAACTCCGCCCAGCGGCATCCTAATAAGGAAACAGAGTGGGAGGGTCGTCACACAAGTAACAGACACATCTCAACATACACTGTTCAGAGGAGACTGCATGAAACAGGCCTTCATGGTCGAATTTCTGCAAAAAAAAACACTACTAAAGGACACCAATAAGAAGAGACTTGCTTGGGCAAAGAAACACAAGAAATAGACTTTAGACCAGTGGAAATCTGTCCTTTGGTCTGATCAGTCCAAATTTGAGATTTTGGTTCCAACCGCCGTGTCTTTGTGAGACGCAGAGTAGGTGAACGGATGATCTCCGCATATGTAGTTCCCAGCCTGAATCATGGCGGAGGAGGTGTGATGGTGTGGGGGTGCATTGCTGCTGACACTGTCTGTGATTTATTTAGAATTCAACCACACTTAACCAGCATGGCTACCACAGCATTCTGCAGCGATCCGCCATCCCATTTAGTTTGTGTTTAGTGGAAGTATAATTTGTTTTCAACAGGACAATGACCCAACACACCTCTAGGCTGTGTAAGGGCTATTTGACCAAGAAGGAGAGTGATGGAGTGCTGCATCAGATGACCTGGTCCACAATCACCCGACCTCAACCCAATTGAGATGGTTTGGGATGAGTTGGACCGCAGTGAAGGAAAAGCAGCCAACAAGTGCTCAGCATATGTGGGAACTCCTTCAAGACTGTTGGAAAAGCATTCCAGGTGAAGCTGTTTGAGAGAATGCCAAAAGTGTACAAAGCTGACATCAAGGCAATGGGTGGAAACTTTGAAGAATCTTAAATATAAAATATATTTTGATTTGTTAATTGAGGATAAAACGTATCGTTGCTCAGCGGCCATTGGACACATTAAGTTGGAAATCGCAAATTCAACAATGAGTGGTTTGGAAGGAATCAGTCGCTAACTGCAAGAATTGCAAAGCAGTCATTAGCCTGCTATTCACTGGAGTGGCTGTGTAGTCCCAAGTCTAAGATTAAGGGTCTCTTTTCAATCAACATTGGCCATGCTGTCAGTGAAGCATGATTTGTGCAGCGCTCAAAACAACTGTTAACTCGGAACTGCAAAATCTGACTTTAGTAAGTACAAGACAACTGGGAACTCGGGAAAAATGATCTACGACTAGGAAAATACATTTTGAACTTTCATCCAGCTCGGAATTGTAAATTCAGAACTCAGGCCTCATTCTAGAGCTACGTCCTGAAGATCACTGATGTCATCATGATTCATGCTTTTGTTGTTGTTGAGTTCCCAGTTTTCTTGAATGCACCATGAATCCAGAAAATGCCAGACTTTGATGACAAAGTTTGGTGACAAAATTTGCCCACGATGGACTGCCGCGCCACCTTCCTGTTCAAGTGAGCACAGCACAACAAGGTGAGTCCAAAAATGTCTTGTATGCTGCTACATAAATTAAGTAATATGGCAGGGAGATATATATATACCGTAGCTAAGAAAGTAAGCTGTTAGTAGCCCATGTGCCTCACCGAATGAATGAACTATTTCGCTGCCAGACAAGGCTCAGCTGATAGCCAGGTATAGCAGTGGTAAGGTGTTGGGACAGCTTTATGTAGGCTCGAACAGTTTGTGGGCACCGTTTTTCACCCTTATAGTGCAATTCATGTATTGTTTAGTGTTGTGTAGTGGCTTTGTTGGCATGCATCCAACATTTTATTTTCTTTGTCTCACCAAGATTTACAAGCTAAAATCGCCACTGATCATATTCCCTCAATCATATCCCCCTCTATCATATTCCCCTCTATCATATTCCCTTCTATCATATTCCAATCTATCATATTACCCTATATCATATTCCCTATATATCATATTCCCTCTATAATATTCCCCTCTACCATATTCCCTTCTAACATATTCCCTTCTATCATATTCCACTCTATCATATTCCTCTATATTATTCCTCTCTCTCATATTCCCCTCTATCAATTTCCTCTCTATTATATTCATCTATAAAGTTTACCCCTCTGTCATGTTCCCCTCTATCATTTTCCTTTCTATCATATTCCCCTCTATCATATTCCCTTCTTTCAAATTCCTCTATATCATGTTCCCCTCTATCAAATTCCCTCTATCATATTCCCCTCTATCATATGTTAAGGCCCGACGCCGGAGATGAGAAGCAGGTATGGGGAGTTAAACATTTAATCGGGAACAGACCGAACAAGACAGGAACCGTGTCAACACACGGGTAAACAAGGACATATGACAATGAATGCATAAGCAGGGAACAGAGTTTGGAAAACGACAGATATGGGGAAGGTAATGACAGAGGTGATTTAGTCCAGGTGGGGTCCAATAATCGCTGAAGCGCGTGACGGTGGGAAGGCAGGTGTGCGTAATGATGACGGCAGAAGTGAGCAATGCTGGGGAGCCTGGCACCCTCGAGATACAGGGGGGAAGACAGGGAGCAGGCGTGACACATATTACACTCTATTATATTCCCCTCTATCATATTCCCCTCTATCATATTCCTCTCTATTATATTCAACTCTATCATATTCCCCTCTATAATATTCCCCTCTATCATATTCATCTCTATCATATTCCCTCTATCATATTCCTCTCTATCAAATCCCCTCTATCATATTCCCCTTTATCATATTCTTCTCTATCAAATCCCCTCTATCATATGTTAAGACCCAATCCCGGAGATGAGAAGCAGGTACGGGGAGTCAAACATTTAATCGGGAACAGACATAGAACAAGACAGTAACATTGTCAGCACACGGGTAAACAATGACATATGACAATCAGTTCAGAAGCAGGGATCAGAGCGGGGAACCCAACAGATATGGGGAAGGTAATGACAGAGGTGATTTAGTCCAGGTGAGTCCAATAATTGCTGATGCGCGTGACGGGGGAAGGCAGGTGTGTGTAATGATGATGGCAGGAGCGAGCAATGCTGGGGAGCCTGGCGCCCTCGAGATACAGGGGGAAGATCGAGAGCAGGAGTGACACATATTACACTCTATTATGTTCCCCTCTATAATATTCCCCTCTATCATATTCCTCTATATAACTTTCCCCTCTATCATATTCCTCTCTTTCAAATTCCCCTCTATCATATTCCTCTCTGTCATGTTACCCTCTATCATATTCTTTATATATCATGTCATGACGTTGGCCTGTGGGTAAGGTTTATGACCCCCCCATAAATACCTTTCTCCCTTCCCCTCTCTTTCTGAACCTACTGAAGGACTGCTGTCCTGAAGGACTGCTGTCCTGTTAAATATAGAGAGTCTGGGAACATCAAACAAATGGGGAAAGGAACCATATTTTGGTAATAAAACCAGTTGGAAATATGCTTTGGAACGTAATGAGTATGGATGTCAGTTCGGTTGTCATCTGAGACATTATGACTGATGACAGGACGACATAAACTGTACCTGGGAAAGTATACACCCTCTAGTTATCAGAGTCACATGGAATTGTTATGCAATTGAAATGTTTGATATTGAAATTGTTTGTTAGGAGATTAAATGTAATTTTAGCTTCCAAATGAGAGAATTGGGTTTTCATAAGGAAAGTGCCCTGCTTGATCAGTGGCCCACCCCTGTGAAGAGACAGGGGTTATAAACGATGAAACACATCCTTCCCCCTCTCCACTATATAAGCCTTTGATGAAAAGATAACCACATGTTCCAGTACTTGAGGTCTGCAGCCTCTACGTTAGAAGGACACACGTCAAGTACAGAACTAAGCCAACCTCGGCGTGAGCTTTGGTGGCGAATGGTATGAACTTTGAGCTTAATCACTACAGAAGTGATACTTCCTAGCCGTTGAGTTAGCAGCGGCCGCTGAAGACGTGGGCTAGGAAAGGACGGACGACGGATCCAGTCTAACAAACAGACGAAGATACCACCACGTATCCAATTTACCACCAGAGACATTCTTCCGAGGACAGGAAGATCTGTTGGCCAACCCGGCTAGCATCTACGACCAATCTACCGAAGCGCAGCTCAGAGTAAATATTTATTGCATTTTCCTTTTCCAAATGGGCGGTCATTTAGAATGCATAAGATAATGTATTAACGATAGCATAGCTGCTGTTGCTTTGTTCCTAAGTCTTCCCGCTCTTTCACTCAAGCCCAACCCCTTTCTTTGTGTAACCAGCTTTCATACAGGTTCCGTCCACCAGGGATGTTTTCTGTATGACATCATTTGTATTCTGTGTATTTGTAATTCTGTGTGATTGGTTTAGGTATTTAGTAAATAAATAATTAAACCCAATTTTGTATTGCTGATTCAACTTGTTAGCCAGGGTTCGTGAAGATAACCAAGAATTTACAACTTTCATTATGAGACTGAAAATAAGATGATTAAGATGACGGCTATCGATGTAAAAGATTACTAAGTATTTTAAGAGTTTATTCGGAAGATAACGGCTCTATAAACGTTCTTCCGTGGTGCCCCGACTTTCTAGTTAATTACATTTACATGATTAGCTTAATCAGGTAATATTAATTACAGAGAAAGGATTTTATAGAATAGCATGAAATATCACTTAATCTGGCATAGCCAAAGACACGACAATCATATTCCCTTTATCATTTCCCTCTATTTCATTTTCCCCTCTATCATATTCCCCTCTTATAACATTCCTCTATATCATATTCCTCTATGTCATATTCCCTCTCTGGCTGCTTTGAGTGATGTATTGTTGTCTCTACCTTCTTGTCTTGTTTGCTGTTGTCTGTGCCCAACAATGTTTGTGCCCTGTTTTGTGCTGCTGACATGTTGTGTTGCCTCCATGTTGTTGTCATGTTGTGTTGCTAACATGTTGTGTTGTAATGTGTTGCTGCCATGCTATGTTGTCGTCTTAGGTCTCTCATGACGTAGTGTTGTGTTGTCGTGATGTGTGTGTTGTCCTGTATTTTAATTTAATGTATTTATATTTTTAATCCCAGCCCCCATCCCCACAGTAAGGCTTTTGCCTTTTGGAAGGCCGTCATTGCATATAAGAATTTGTTCTTAACCGACTTGCCTAGTAAAATAAAGGTTAAATGAAATAAAAAAAATAAAACATAATATTCCCCTCTATCATATTCCCCTTTATCATATCCCTCTCTATCATATCCCCCTGTATCATTTTCCTCAGTATCATAATCCTCTCTATCATTTTACCCTCTATCATATTCCTCATATATCATATTCCTCTCTGTCATATTCCTCTGTATTTTATTTCCCTCTATCATATTCCCCTATTTCATATTCCCCCATCATTTCCCTCTATTTCATATTCTCCTCTTATTACATTCCTCTATATCATATTCCTCTATATCATATTCCTCTGTCATATTCCTCTCTATTGTATTCCTCTATCATATTCCTCTATATCATATTCCCTCTATGGCTGCTTTGCGTGTTGTATTGTTGTCTCTACCTTCTTGTCTTGTTTGCTGTTGTCTGTACCCAACAATGTTCGTGCCCTGTATTGTCCTGCTAACATGTTGTGTTGCGGCCGTGTTGTTTTTGCCTCCATGTTGTTGTCATGTTGTGTTGCAAACATGTTGTGTTGTCATGTGTTGCTGCCATGTTGTGTTGATGCCATGTTGTGTTGCCTCCATGTTGTTGTCATGTTGTGTTGCTAACATGTTGTGTTGTCATGTGTTGCTGCCATGCTATGTTGTTGTGTTAGGTCTCTCATTATTTAGTGTTGTGTTGTCTTTCTTGTAGTGATGTGTGTTCTGTCCTATATTTTAACTATTTAATATATTTATATTTTTAATCCCAGAAAGCCTTTTGCTTTTTGGTAGGCCGCCATTGTAAATAACAATTTGTTCATAACTGACTTGCCTAGTAAAATGAAGGTTAAATTAAATAAATTAATAAAATATAATAATCCTCTCTATCGTATTTCTACTATCAGATTCCCCTCTATCATATTCCTCTCTATCATATTCCTCTCTATCATATTCCTCTCTACCCTCCATCCACTCCCCCTCCCTTTCCGTCCTCCTCATCTCAGCACAGCTCCGCTCCATCAGGTAGATTTGGAATTCAACATTTTAACATTGCAACACTCCCCAGATTTGTGAAAAGTAAACATTGTGTGTTTATACTGTGTTATACACTATGCCTTGACAAAAATCAAACAGAGAGTAAACCTTATTTCTTTAGTTTTTTTATTCCTTTTTTCAATGCATGCAAAAATACAGTATTCCTCCCTGCTCTCTCTCTCTATTACCCAGTCTACTCATCCATCTTCAAGCTTTCATCCCTTCCCTGCTCTTCTATCACCCTCTCAGTTCCACCTCCAACTGGCTCACTCTTTTTCTTCTTCTCCAGTCTCTTCCTCTCCTCTTTCCTCATCTTTTCTCTCTTCTTCTCCTCCTTTTCTTGAATCTTTCTCTCCATCTCCAGGAACTCAGCTTGAGCTTTCTCTCTCTTTTTCAGCTCCTCAGAACACTTCTTCTCTTTCTTAATCCTGTCTTTCATCATGTCATTATGTATCTTCATCAGCCCCTCTAACCTCTTTTTCTCTGCCTTTTCCTCCTCTTTTCTTTCCTTCTCTCTCTTTTTCTGTTCTAACTTCTCCCTCTTTTTCTCAGCCTTCATGACTTTCTTCTGCTCTTTCTCTCTCTCTTTCATCTCTTTCTTCTCCCTCTTTTTTTGCTCCTCCTCCTTGTTTTTCATCTCCTTTCTCTCTTTCTCGTCATCTTTCAACTTCTTATTCAGTTTCTTATTTTCCTCTTTTTCCTCCATCTTCAAAAATGGGATTTTCTGCATGTGGTTCCTGACCAGAAAGCCCACTCTTCCCAGGATGGTCTCTGCTCTCTCTGATGAAACCATCCCATTGGAGCTCTTGGAATGGGCACAGTCCGCATCACACTTCAACCCCTCCCTCGGTCTCACCTCCTCCTGGACGCTCCTCTCTTCACTCTCAATGTCAATGCCTATCCTATAATCCTGACAGGAAGACATTGATTCTAGATGTAATATTGTTCCAATGTGGCACATTCAATACACATTTGAGTGATCAACATACAATGATGGCCTCATGGGGCACACAATTTGGAGGACAGTAATTAAGGTCATTTGTTTTTTGTATCCCCATTATATATTCCAAAACCCATAAATGTTAACCCTAGTGAGGGGTGATGTTTCATACTATGAGCAAAGAGCAGCAAGTTTGGGTCAATTCCAGTCAATTCAAGAAGAACTCTAAAATTCCAATTTTCTTCAATGCTTTGAATTGAAATGGAACTGACCCCCAACCCTGTAAAGTAGTAGTGTAAAATAGGACACCTACCTTTGTCTCTTCCAAGGTCCAGGTCCTGGGTTCATCATTGTGGGTTGACAGAGTTAAGTTAGCATCTGGGTCCAGCTGGTGAGCGTGAGGGCAGAGATACACCTCCTTAGTAGTGCCCCTCCCTTTCTGATTTGGATCATTGTGGTCTTTGTCATGGATGCATGCCAGGCTTGGATGAAGTGCTAGGACAGGGTTTTTATCACCTATCAGTTCCTCTCTCTTGACAGTGGATGAAACTGCACTTTCCTCTGTGTCAACTAAGCGCTCTGTGTTGTCCTCAACTGTCTCCTCTTGCTGTTTGTGGTCAATGCAGTGGGTACAGGGCAGCCTTAGAGGCAGTGCTGCGGGTGCAGGAGGACTTTTACCAGCCAAAAACTCCTCTTGGAGGACAGTGGACACGGAAGCGGCTGCTTCACTGGCAACTGGACACTTGCTGGTGCCCTCTACTGCCTCCTCTGGCAGTTTGTAGTCATTGTCAAAGACAAGTGGCAGACTTGAAGGCAGCACTGAGGGAAGACGTGTAGCTGCTGATGGATTCTCTCTATCCAAAAACTCCTCTTGGAAGACAGTGGACACGGAAACAGCTGCTTCCCTCGCAACTATCGTCTCCTCTGGCTGCTTATGGTCATTGTCCAAAATGTGTGACAAGCATGGAGGCAGCCTTGGAGCAGGGCTTTTATCACCCAACAGGTCCTCTCCCTGGACAATGGATGTGCCTACAGTGATCTCTGTGGCAAGGGAGGACTCATTGGCGTCCTCTTTTTTCTCCTTGGTCAGTTTGTGGTCAGAGTCACGGATACATGGCGAGCTTGGAGGCAGTGCTCCAGGGTCAGGAGGGCTTTGATCAGCTGCCATGTCCTCCTTTAGGTGAGTGGACACATCATTGGTTGTTCCACTGGCAACTGGACACTTGTTGGTTCCCTCTACTGCCGACCCCGGCAGTTTGTAGTCAATGTCAAAGACACGTGACAGACTTGGAGGCAGCATTGGGACAGGGCGTTTAGCTGCTGATCTGCCCACTCCATCAACAGTAGCTGTACCTGAAGTGTTCTCTGTAGCACCTGAGACCTCATAGGCATCCTCTACTGTCTGCTCTGGTGGCATGAAGTCACCGTCAAAGACTGATGGCAGGCATGGAGTCAGCACTGAAAGAAGACTTCTAGCTGCCCATCGGTTCTCTCTCTTGACAGTGGCCGTGCCTGCAGTAGCCTCTTTGGCAACTCGGTACTCTGTGGCTAAAACAGCAGGCTGGGAGGTTTCCGGGACATTGAATGATTTGCCAATGAACCGCTGAGCCAGTGGTGGGAGGGAGAAAGGATAGAATCTGTCCTCTTCCTTGATATTAGATTTTGCCACTGGAGCAACTGAGACCTCAGTGGTTCCCTCTAATGTCTGCTGTGGTGGCATGGAGTCATCGTTAAAGAAGTGTGGCAGGTATCGATGCAGCATTGAGGAAAGATGTGTATCTGTCGATAAGTCCTCTCTTTTACCAGTACGTACATCTGCAGTGGCCTCTGTGGCAACTGGGCACTCAGCAGGGACAAAGTATGAAAATACAATGAACCGCTGTGCCTCCTGGAGCGCGTATGGCCAATTGAGAGGGGGGATGTAACATGGTTGGTATAGGCCTCCGATTGGTGAAAGCCAGTGGTGGGAGGGAGTCAATACAGGGAGCCATGAACTCAGTGAGTGGACGGTTTGTCACATCTCTCACATTCTACGGGAGAAAAAAAACAGACATGTTGAAAGTGATCACATTCAGTACATAGATACTTTATGAGTCAATGCTATTTACTTATACATCACATATACAGTGCCTTCGGAAAGTTTTCAGACCCCTTCACTTTCCCCACATTTTGTTACCTTACAGCCTTATTCTAAAATTGATTAAATCATTTTTTCCCCTCATCAATGTACACACAATACCCCATAATGACAAAGCAAAAACAGAATTGTTCCAAATTCATCACACATTTCTTTTGAAATATCACATTTACATAAGTATTCAGACCCTTCACTCAGTACTTTGTTGAAGCACCTTTGGCAGCGATTACAGCATAGAATATTTTTGGGTATCACTACAAACTTGTGCTTCGGGAATTCTCCCTTTCTTCTCTAAAGATCCTCTCAAGCTAAGTTAGGTTGGATGGGGAGCGTTGCTGCACAGCTATATTCAGGTCTCTCCAGAAATGTTCGATCCGGTTCAATTCCAGACTCTGGCTGGGCCACTCAAGGACATTCAGAGACTTGTCCTGAAGCCACTCCGGCATTGTCTTGGCTTTGTACTTAGGGTCATTGTTTTATTGGAAGGTGACCCTTCGCCCAAGTCTGAGGTCCTGAGCATTCTGGAGCAGGTTTTCATCAAGGATCTCTCTGTACTTTGCTCTGTTCATCTTTGCCTCGATCCTGACTAGTCTCCCATTCCCTGCCGCTGAAAAACATCCCCACAGCATGATGCTGGCACCACCATGCCTCACCGTAGGGATGGTGGCAGATTTCCTCCAGACTTGGCATTCAGGCAAAAGAGTTCAATATTGATTACATCAGACTAGAGCATCTTGTTTCTCATGGTCTGAGACCCTTTAGGTGCCTTTTGGCAAACTCCAAGCAGGCTGTCATGTGCCTTTAACTGAGGAGTGGCTTCCATCTGGCCACTCTACCTTAAAGGCCTGATTGGTGGAGTGCTGCAGAGATGGTTGTCCTTCTGGAAGGTTCTCCCGTCTCCACAGAGGAACTCTAGAGCTCTGTCAGTCACCATCGGGCTCTGGTCACCTCCCTGACCAAGGCCCTTCTCCCCCGATTGCTCAGCTTGGCCAGCTCTAGGAAGAGTCTTGGTGGTTCCAAACTTCTTCCATTTAAGAATGATGGAGGCCACTGTGTTGTTGGGGACCTTCAATGTTGCACAGAGTTTTTGGTACCCTTCCCCAGATCTGTGCATCGACACAATCCTATCTCGGAGCTCTACAGACAATTCCTTCGACCTCATGGCTTGGTTTTTGCTCTGACATGCACTGTCTGCTGTGGGACCTTATATAGTCAGGTGTGTGCCTTTCCAAATCATGTTCAATCAGTTGAATTTACAACAGGTGGATTCCAATCACATTGCAGAAACATCTCAAGGATGATCAGTGGAAACAGGATGAACATGAGCTCAATTTCCAGTCTCATAGCAAAGAGTCTAAATACTTATGTAAAACAGGTATTTCAACATTTCTAAAAACCGGTTGTCGCTTTGTCAATATGGGGTATTGTTTGTAGATTGCTGAGAATATGCATTTATTTCATCAATTTTCAAATCAGGCTGTTACGTAACAAAAGGTGGAAAAAGTCAAGGTGTCGGAATACTTTCCGAAGGCACTGTATATATCTAGTGTCCTCTCAGATGCTCTGCACCAGTCTGTACCAACCCTGGTCTTCTAGTCAATGGCTCAACTAAGTGTAAAAATACACGCACCACACCCAGCATAACATTTGACATTTTAGACATTTAGCAGATGCTTTTGTCCAGAACGACTTACAGTTAGTGCATTCAACTTAAGGTAACTAGGTGGGACAACCATATAATCCTGATATGAAGGTCTACGAGAGATCGCTTGGTCTAGTTTTTTAAAGACAAGACAACCACAAGAACTGAGGACTATGTACATAACAATACTCAAACAGAGAGACAGACACGATACAACACAAGAAAAGATATCAGACAAAATATTGTTAGCTTACATTCCATGGCATATCGCACATTTTGCCCGTATATTGACATATATTTGATTCAATCAATATTATTCAATAGAACTCTAGAAAACTTTGTCAAAGTTGGTCTTGTTACCTCCTCAATCAGGCTTGGCATTTTCCTCGTCTCAAACCAAATCCTCTTCATTTCCTTCTCCTGCTCCCTCTGGATCTGCCACACCAGAGCCAACCTGACTCTCAGCTCCATCACGTAGTCTGTCTGGATCGCCCTTTCCTTCAACTGACACTCAGCCCTCCTCTGTGTCAGCGTTGAACCCTCCATGTCTTCCTCCTAGCTAACAATAACTCTGGAAAATACATAACGTTGTAGTAAGTGGCGTGTTGCTCACCAAAGAATAATGCATCTCTTTACAATATGCACACATTTTCTTCCCGTTTACTTACAATGAAGCAAGTGACAATCCTGATCCAGAGATGATTACGCAATAGGCCTATCTGATTTACTAGTAAAAAGTTGGCTACTGGAAAAGTGACCAAGTTCAAATGAATCGATTTTGTATGTTCCTATCATTATGTGCACAATATCCTTTATGACATCATCATTGTGATGCAAGGCGTTGCCATTGGAGATGACAAAGCACAACACAGACTTTAAAAAGCAAACTTCAGGCTCTCTCTGTACCTTACTATTGAGCCTTATTCAACCCCTCATGTATCGCCACTCCATATTGGGCCTGGTTCTCACAAACCACACTAATCACTTATATCATATCATTAAAAACGTTTTTTGGGGGGTAGAAAATGACTCTATCCATGCAGGACCTAACTTGTACAGTTTCATCTATTTTAAACATTCCAGTCTTCTCTTTGAGTGCCTCTGAGTGTACCTCAATTAAAGAGGTCTATCAATTCAACCATTTGAAATGGATAACCATTCAATCAAGAAAAGCAGATTTGAATAAAAAAATGTAGCAGCTACAAATTAGGTAGACCTACTTGTTTTTTACACTACCTACCCTTTTGGTACATATTTATTGAGATAATTGATTACAATGTGTGTTGGTGATTAACACAGAGAGAGGGTTATCTTTCATCAATATAATGCAATTGCCATTAGGCAGGCTCACTACAACAACTAACATGCCATCTCAGGTGTCAGGATGAACAATTTTATCACACAAAAAGAGGTATTCAAGCAAACTGTCTCTCTCCAACAGTTTCAACAGATTGTATGTTAGGCCTGTTAGTAATTTGAAAAGTAGTTATTCTACAGGAACATAGTTATACAGTAAGTTATATTACAACCTACCTCTCAAGTAAGCAGCGTGGTCTCTCTCTAATGAAATAGGACATTAATAATCTGTCAGTGGTTAGTTGAATCAGTCTCTTTGCACTGTTCTGTTTGTCTGTACAACAGCTAACCTCCTAGAATCAGAATCTTGTGATGTCACAATGAAGGCCTCATTACCATGACTACCCACAGAAGCTCTCATGTGTAATCAAATGCTGGAACATTTCACCTTTTTAACCTATGCAGCACAGTCATACCTAATATTTACATTGAATCCATGTAACCACAATTTTTATTCAAATAAAATACTCTACCTCATTTCAAATGGTTGACCATTTGTAATACAGGTGTTTTGCCTATTTCAAAGTCAATATGTTTTAGATATCACAACTAGCATCCAGGTTTACTAGGTTATTTGTTTGATCTCAGTCTACCACTAATGTAAATGTTTCTCATCATCCTCTTCATCATTAATATAATATTTAGGCTACCTTACTACAGTAAAACAAGTCTTCCATAGACTATGACACCTCAGTAACATAGTTCCAACAAAGAAATGAGGGTTCAAGAAAATATCTCTCTTCAATGGCCTCAGCTATTAGCCAAATGATCAACAAGGTCAAATGCAGCACTACAATCAAGAAGCAGCTCACCCACAAGTTTATCTTGGTCAAGTGACCTGAGCCATTGATGGGTTAAATCAACTAGAGCTGTTGCAGTTGAGGGATCTTTACGGTAGGCATGCTGGTAGAGAAATAAGATGTGCTGTATGTATAATTATCTAGGCCTAAAACATTTGGTTGAAGAGTAGGTGTCCCTGAATTCTTGTATTGTAGTTCAATAAATTATGAATTAAGGAAATCAATATCAGCTGACAATTGAACAGAAGTTTTAGACCTGCCAGCAGGGCCATTTGTTTAAAAACGTGTTTGAAATGTTTCTTATCCATGTCTTTCCAGTTGATCTAACCAATCAGACTCGAACAAAACACATTCCTCCATTCATTCCCCTCTATCATATTCCTGGGGCTTAGCCCCACATTTTTAGCAAAAACTCGCTGTCCTGTTTTGCATGTTATTTTGACATTAATACATGTCACATATCAGTTTGCAAACAATGTAAAATATATATACAGTATCAGTCAAAAGTTTGGACACACCTACTCATTCAAGGTTTATTTTCTCTTTTTTTTCTACATTGTAGAATCATAGAGAAGACATCAAAACTATGAAATAACACATATGGAATAATGTAGTAAGAAAAAAAGGGTTAAACAAATGAAAATATGTTTTATATTAGAGATTCTTCAAAGTAGCCACCCTTTGCCTTGATAACAGCTTTGCACACTCTTGGCGTTCTCTTAACCAGCTTCATGAGGTAGTCATCTGGAATGCATTTTAATGAACAGGTGTGCGTTGTTAAAAGTTAATTTGAGGAATTTCTTTCCTTAATGCGTTTGAGCCAATCAATTGTGTTGTGACAAGGTAGTGGTGGTATACAGAAGATAGCCCTATTTGGGGAAAAATTTCCATTTTATGGCAAGTTCAGTTCAATAAAGCAAAGAGAAATGACAGTCCATCATTACTTTAAGACATGAAGATCAGTCAATCAGGAAAATGTCAAGAACATCAAGCGCTATGATGGAACTGGCTCTCATGAGGACCGCCACAGGAAAGGAAGACCCAGCGTTACCTCTGCTGCAGAGGATAAGTTCATTAGAGTTACCAGCCTCATAAATTGCAGCCCAAATAAATGCTTCACAGAGTTCAAGTAACAGACACATCTCAACATCAACTGTCCAGAGGAGACTGCATGAATCAGGCCATCATGGTCAAATTGCTGCAAAGAGACCACTACTAAATGACACCAATAAGAAGAAGAAACTTGCTTGGGCCAAGAAACACAAGAAATAGACTTTAGACCAGTGGAAATCTGTCCTTTGGTCTGATCAGTCCAAATTTGAGATTTGGTTCCAACCGCCGTGTCTTTGTGAGACGCAGATTAGGTGAACGGATGATCTCCGCATATGTGATTCCCAGCCTGAATCATGGAGGAGGAGGTGTGATGGTGTGGGGGTGCATTGCTGCTGACACTGTCTGTGATTTATTTAGAATTCAACCACACTTAACCAGCATGGCTACCACAGCATTCTGCAGCGATCCGCCATCCCATTTAGTTTCTGTTTAGTGGAACTATAATTTGTTTTCAACAGCACAATGACCTAACACACCTCTAGGCTGTGTAAGGGCTATTTGACCAAGAAGGAGAGTGATGGAGTGCTGCATCAGATGACCTGGTCCACAATCACCCGACCTCAACCCAATTGAGATGGTTTGGGATGAGTTGGACCGCAGAGTGAAGGAAAAGCAGCCAACAAGTGCTCAGCATATATGGGAACTCCTTCAAGACTGTTGGAAAAGCATTCCAGGTGAAGCTGTTTGAGAGAATGCCAAAAGTGTACAAAGTTGACATCAAGGCAACGGGTGGAAACTTTGAAGAGTCTCAAATATAAAATATATTTCGATTTGTTAATTATAGATAAAACGTATCGTTGCTCAACGTCCATTGGACATTATCATCAAGTTGGAAATCGCAAATTCAACAATGAGTGGTTTGGAAGGAATCAGTCGCTAACTGCAAGAATTGCAATGCAGTCATTAGCCTGCTATTCACTGGAGTTGCTGTGTAGTCCCAGATCTAAAATTAAGGGTCTCTTTTCCTAGTTCAAAATTATAAACAATCAACATTGGCCATGCTGTCAGTGAGGCATGATTTGTGCAGCGCTCTAAACAACTGTTAACTCGGAACTGCAAAATCTGACTTTAGTAAGTTCAAGACAACTGGGAACTCGGGAAAAATGATCTACGACTAGGAAAATACATTTTGAACTTTCATCGAGCTCGGAATTGTAAATTCAGAACTCAGGCCTCATTCTAGAGCTACGTCCTGAAGATCACTGACGTCATCATGGTTCATGCTTTTTGTTGTTGTTGAGTTCCCAGTTTTCTTGAATGCACCATGAATCCAGAAAATGCCAGACTTTGATGACAAAGTTTGGTGACAAAATTTGCCCACGATGGACTGCCGCGCCACCTTCCTGTTCAAGTGAGCACAGCACAACAAGGTGAGTACAAAAATGTCTTGTATGCTGCTACATAAATTAAGTAATATGGCAGGGAGATATATATACCGTAGCTAAGAAAGTAAGCTGTTAGTAGACAATGTGCCTCACCGAATGAATGAACTATTTCGCTGCCAGACAAGGCTCAGCTGATAGCCAGGTATAGCAGTGGTAAGGTGTTGGGACAGCTTTATGTAGGCTCGAACAGTTTGTGGGCACCGTTTTTCACCCTTATAGTGCAATTCATGTATTGTTTAGTGTTGTGTAGTGGCTTTGTTGGCATGCATCCAACATTTTTTTTTCTTTGCCCCACCAAGATTTACAAGCTGAAATCGCCTGTCACGTCCTGACCATAGTAAGTGGTTATTTTCTATGGTAGAGTAGGTCAGGGCGTGTGTTTTTCTAGGTTTTCTATTTCTATGTTTTAGTTCTAGGTTTTCTATTTCTATGTTGTTGTTTTTGGGTTGATCTCCAATTGAAGGCAGCTGGTCCTCGTTGCCTCTGATTGGAGATCATATTTAAGTAGGGGTTTTTCTTCCTGGGTTTTTGTGGGTAGTTGCATTCTGTTTAGTCTCTGTACCTGACAGAACTGTAAGTCGATCGTTTCCATTTGTTATTTTGTTATTAGTGTTTTGAGTTAATAAATATCATCATGAGCACTCAACACGCTGTGTTTTGGTCCCCTCTATACCATGCCCGTTACATCGCCACTGATCATATTCCCATCTATCATATTCCTCTCTATGATATTCCCACTATAATATTCCTCTCTATCCTATTACCCTTTATCATATTCCCTATATGTCATATTCCCCTCTATCATATTACACTCTATCATATTCCATCTATCATATTCCTTATATATCATATTCTCCTCCATAATATTCAACTCTATCAAATTCCCTCTATCATATTCCCCTCTATCATATTCATCACTACCATATTCCTCTCTATCATATTCCTCTCTATCACATTCACCTCTGTCATATTCCTCTCTATCATATTCCTTTTCTATCATATTCCTTTTCTATCATATTCCCCTCTATCATATTTTAAGGCCCGATCCCGGAGATGAGAAGCAGGTACGGGGAGTCAAACATTTAATCGGGAACAGACATAGAACAAGACAGTAACATTGTCAGCACACGGGTAAACAATGACATATGACAATCAGTTCAGAAGCAGGGATCAGAGCGGGGAACCCAACAGATATTGGGAATGTAATGACAGAGGTTATTTAGTCCAGGTGAGTCCAATAATCGCTGATGTGCGTGACGGTGGGAAGGCAGGTGTGTGTAATGATGATGGCAGGAGCGAGCAATGCTGGGGAGCCTGGCGCCCTGTAGAGACAGGGGGCAGGCGTGACATATATTACACTCTATTATATTCCCCTCTATCATATTCCTCTCTATTATATTTTCCTCTATCATATTCCCCTCTATCATATTTGCTTCTATCATATTCCCTCTATCAAATTCATCTATATAACTTTCCCATCTACCATGTTCCCCTCTATCATATTCCTCTCTATCATATTCCCCTCTATCATATTTGCTTCTATCATATTCCCTCTATCAAATTCATCTATATAACTTTCCCATCTACCATGTTCCCCTCTATCATATTCCTCTCTATCAAATTCCCCTCTATCATATTCCTCTATATCATATTCCCTATATATCACATTCCCCTCTTTCATATTCCCCTCTACCATATTCCCTCTATAATATTCCCCTCTATCATTTTCTTCTCTATTATATTCTCTCTATCATATTCCCCTCTATCATATTTTTCTCTCTCAATTTCCTGTATCACATCCCTCTATCATATTCCCCTCTATCATATTCTCTCTACCGTATATCTCCATATTATATTCCTCTCTATCATATTCCCTTCAATCACATTCCTCTTGATCAAAATCCTCTTTCATATTTCCCTCTATCATATTCCCCTCTATTATATTCCCTCTGTCATATTCCTCTCTATTATATTCCTCTCTATCATATTCCCCTCTTTCATATTCTCTCTATCATATTCCCTCTATAATTTTCCGATCTATCATATTACCCTCTATCATGTTCGCTATATATCATATTCCCCTCTATCATTTTCGTCTCTATCATATTCCTCTCTATCACATTCCGCTCTGTCATTTTCCTCTCTATCATTTTACCCTCTATCATATTCCTTATATATCATATTCCCCTCTATCATATTCCTCTATCATATTCCCCTCTATTATATTCCCCTCTGTCATATTCCTCTCTATTATATTCCTCTCTATCATATTCTCTCTATCATATTCCCTCTATAATTTTCCGATCTATCATATTACCCTCTATCATGTTCGCTATATATCATATTCCCCTCTATCATTTTCGTCTCTATCATATTCCTCTCTATCACATTCCGCTCTGTCATTTTCCTCTCTATCATTTTACCCTCTATCATATTCCTTATATATCATATTCCCCTCTATCATATTCCTCTATCATATTCCCCTCTATCATATTGCGCTCTATCATATTCCTTATATATCATATTCCCCTCTATCATATTGCGCTCTATCATATTCCTTATATATCATATTCCCCTCTATCATATTGCGCTCTATCATATTCCTTATATATCATATTCCCCTCTATCATATTGCGCTCTATCATATTCCTTATATATCAAATTCCCCTCTATCATATTCAACTCTATCATATTCATCTCTATCATATTCCCTCTATCATATTCCTCTCTATCATATTCAACTCTATCATATTCATCTCTATCATATTCCTCTATCATATTCCTCTCTATCAAATCCCCTCTATCATATTCCTCTATCATATTCCCCTCTATCATATTCATCTCTATCATATTCCCTGTATCATATTCCTTATATATCAAATTCCCCTCTATCATATTCATCTCTATCATATTCGCTCTATCATATTCCTCTCTATCAAATCCCCTCTATCATATTCCCTCTATCATATTCCCCTCTATCAAACTCCCCTCTATCATATTACCCTCTATCATATTGCTTATATATCATATTCCCCTCCAACATATTCCCCTCTATCATATTCCCCTCTATCAAACTCCCCTCTATCATATTACCCTCTATCATATTCCTTATATATCATATTCCCCTCCAACATATTCCCCTCTATCAAACTCGCCTCTATCATATTACCCTCTATCATATTCCTTATATATCATATTCCCCTCTATCCTATTACCCTCTATCATATTCCTTATATATCATATTCCCCTCCAACATATTACACTCTATCAAATTCCCTCTATCATATTCCCCTCTATCATATTCATCACTACCATATTCCTCTCTATCATATTCCTCTCTATCACATTCACCTCTATCATATTCATCACTACCATATTCCTTTTCTATCATATTCCTTTTCTATCATATTCCCCTCTATCATATGTTAAGACCCAATCCCGGAGATGAGAAGCAGGTACGGGGAGTCAAACATTTAATCGGGAACAGACATAGAACAAGACAGTAACATTGTCAGCACACGGTAAACAATGACATATGACAATCAGGACAGAAGCAGGGATCAGAGCGGGGAAAACGACAGATATGGGGAAGGCAATGACAGAGGTGATTTAGTCCAGGTGAGTCCAATAATCGCTGATGCGCGTGACGGGGGAAGGCAGGTGTGTGTAATGATGATGGCAGGAGCGAGCAATGCTGGGGAGCCTGGCGCCCTCGAGATACAGGGGGGAAGATCGAGAGCAGGAGTGACACATATTACACTCTATTATGTTCCCCTCTATAATATTCCCCTCTATCATATTTCTCTATATAACTTTCCCCTCTATCATATTCCTCTCTTTCAAATTCCCCTCTATCATATTCCTCTCTGTCATGTTACCCTCTATCATATTCTTTATATATCATGTCATGACGTTGGCCTGTGGGTAAGGTTTATGACCCCCATAAATACCTTTCTCCCTTCCCCTCTCTTTCTGACCCTACTGAAGGACTGCTGTCCTGAAGGACTGCTGTCCTGTTAAATATAGAGAGTCTGGGAACATCAAACAAATGGGGAAAGGAACCATATTTTGGTAATAAAACCAGTTGGAAATATGCTTTGGAACGTAATGAGTATGGATGTCAGTTCGGTTGTCATCTGAGACATTATGACTGATGACAGGACGACATAAACTGTACCTGGGAAAGTATACACCCTCTAGTTATCAGAGTCACATGGGATTGTTATGCAATTGAAATGTTTGATATTGAAATTGTTTGTTAGGAGATTAAATGTAATTTTAGCTTCCAAATGAGAGAATTGGGTTTTCATAAGGAAAGTGCCCTGCTTGATCAGTGGCCCACCCCTGTGAAGAGACAGGGGTTATAAACGATGAAACACATCCTTCCCCCTCTCCACTATATAAGCCTTTGATGAAAAGATAACCACATGTTCCAGTACGTGAGGTCTGCAGCCTCTACGTTAGAAGGACACACGTCAAGTACAGAACTAAGCCAACCTCGGCGTGAGCTTTGGTGGCGAATGGTATGAACTTTGAGCTTAATCACTACAGAAGTGATACTTCCTAGCCGTTGAGTTAGCAGCGGCCGCTGAAGACGTGGGCTAGGAAAGGACGGACGACGGATCCAGTCTAACAAACAGACGAAGATACCACCACGTATCCAATTTACCACCAGAGACATTCTTCCGAGGACAGGAAGATCTGTTGGCCAACCCGGCCAGCATCTACGACCAATCTACCGAAGCGCAGCTCAGAGTAAATATTTATTGCATTTTCCTTTTCCAAATGGGCGGTAATTTAGAATGCATAAGATAATGTATTAACGATAGCATAGCTGCTGTTTCTTTGTTCCTAAGTCTTCCCGCTCTTTGACTCAAGCCCAACCCCCTTTCTTTGTGTAACCAGCTTTCATACAGGTTCCGTCGACCAGGGATGTTTTCTGTATGACATCATTTGTGTTCTGTGTATTTATAATTCTGCGTGATTGGTTTAAGGATTTTGTAAATAAATAAATAAACCCAATTTTGTATTGCTGATTCAACTTGTTAGCCAGGGTTCGTGAAGATAACCAAGAATTTACAACTTTCATTATGAGACTGAAAATAAGATGATTAAGATGACGGCTATCGATGTAAAAGATTACTAAGTATTTTAAGAGTTTATTCGGAAGATAAAGGCTCTATAAACGTTCTTCCGTGGTGCCCCGACTTTCAAGGTAATTACATTTACATGATTAGCTTAATCAGGTAATATTAATTACAGAGAAAGGATTTTATAGAATAGCATGAAATATCACTTAATCTGGCATAGCCAAAAACACGACAATCATATTCCCTTTATCATTTCCCTCTATTTCATTTTCCACTCTATCATATTCCCCTCTTATAACATTCCTCTATATCATATTCCTCTATGTCATATTCCCTCTCTGGCTGCTTCGAGTGATGTATTGTTGTCTCTACCTTCTTGTCTTGTTTGCTGTTGTCTGTGCCCAACAATGTTTGCGCCCTGTTTTGTGCTGCTGACATGTTGTGTTGCCTCCATGTTGTTGTCATGTTGTGTTGCTAACATGTTGTGTTGTAATGTGTTGCTGCCATGCTATGTTGTCGTCTTAGGTCTCTCATGACGTAGTGTTGTGTTGTCTCTCTTGTCGTGATGTGTGTGTTGTCCTGTATTTTAATTTAATGTATTTATATTTTTAATCCCAGCCCCCATCCCCACAGGAAGGCTTTTGCCTTTTGGAAGGCCGTCATTGCATATAAGAATTTGTTCTTAACTGACTTGCCTAGTAAAATAAAGGTTAAATGAAATAAAAAATAAAACATCATATTCCCCTCTATCATATTCCCCTTTATCATATTCCTCTCTATCATATCCCCTGTATCATTTTCCTCAGTATCATAATCCTCTCTATCATTTTACCCTCTATCATATTCCTCATATATCATATTCCTCTCTGTCATATTCCTCTGTATTTTATTGCCCTCTATCATATTCCCCTATTTCATATTCCCCTCATCATTTCCCTCTATTTCATATTCTCCTCTTATTACATTCCTCTATATCATATTCCTCTATATCATATTCCTCTGTCATATTCCTCTCTATTGTATTCCTCTATTATATTCCTCTATATCATATTCCCTCTATCATATTCCTCTATCGTATTCCTCTATCATATTCCCTCTATGGCTGCTTTGCGTATTGTATTGTTGTCTCTACCTTCTTGTCTTGTTTGCTGTTGTCTGTACCCAACAATGTTCGTGCCCTGTATTGTCCTGCTAACATGTTGTGTTGCGGAAGTGTTGTTTTTGCCTCCATGTTGTTGTCATGTTGTGTTGCAAACATGTTGTGTTGTCTTGTGTTGCTGCCATGTTGTGTTGATGCCATGTTGTGTTGCCTCCATGTTGTTGTCATGTTGTGTTGCTAACATGTTGTGTTGTCATGTGTTGCTGCCATGCTATGTTGTTGTGTTAGGTCTCTCATTATTTAGTGTTGTGTTGTCTTTCTTGTAGTGATGTGTGTTCTGTCCTATATTTTAACTATTTAATATATTTATATTTTTAATCCCAGAAAGCCTTTTGCTTTTTGGTAGGCCGCCATTGTAAATAGCAATTTGTTCTTAACTGACTTGCCTAATAAAATGAAGGTTAAATTAAATAAATTAATAAAATATCATAATCTCTCTATCATATTCCTCTGTATCACGTTCCTACTATCAGATTCCCCTCTATCATATTCCTCTCTATCATATTCCTCTCTATCATATTCCCCTCTATCATATTCCCCTCTATCATATTCCTCTCTATCATATTCCTCTCTAACATATTCCTCTCTACCCTCCATCCACTCCCCCTCCCTTTCCGTCCTCCTCCTCTCAGCACAGCTCCGCTCCATCGGGTAGATTTGGAATTCAACATTTTAACATTGCAACACTCCCCAGATTTGTGAAAAGTAAACATTGTTTGTTTATACTGTGTTATACACTATAACTTGACAAAAATCAAACAGAGAGTAAACCTTATTTATTTAGTTTTTTTATTCCTTTTTTCAATGCATGCAAAAATACAGTATTCCTCCCTGCTCTATCTCTCTATTAACCAGTCTACTCATCCATCTTCAAACTTTCATCCCTTCCCTGCTCTTCTATCACCCTCTCAGTTCCACCTCCAACTGGCTCACTCTTTTTCTTCTTCTCCAGTCTCTTCCTCTCCTCTTTCCTCATCTTTTCTCTCTTCTTCTCCTCCTTTTCTTGAATCTTTCTCTCCATCTCCAGGAACTCAGCTTGAGCTTTCTTTCTCTTTTTCAGCTCCTCAGAACACTTCTTCTCTTTCTTAATCCTGTCTTTCATCATGTCATTATGTATCTTCATCAGCCCCTCTAACCTCTTTTTCTCTGCCTTGTCCTCCTCTTTTCTTTCCTTCTCTCTCTTTTTCTGTTCTAACTTCTCCCTCTTTTTCTCAGCCTTCATGACTTTCTTCTGCTCTTTCTCTCTCTCTTTCATCTCTTTCTTCTCCCTCTTTTTTTGCTCCTCCTCCTTGTTTTTCATCTCCTTTCTCTCTTTCTCGTCATCTTTCAACTTCTTATTCAGTTTCTTACATTCCTCTTTTTCCTCCATCTTCAAAAATGGGATTTTCTGCATGTGGTTCCTGACCAGAAAGCCCACTCTTCCCAGGATGGTCTCTGCTCTCTCTGATGAAACCATCCCATTGGAGCTCTTGGAATGGGCACAGTCCGCATCACACTTCAACCCCTCCCTCGGTCTCACCTCCTCCTGGACGCTCCTCTCTTCACTCTCAATGTCAATGCCTATCCTATAATCCTGACAGGAAGACATTGATTCTAGATGTAATATTGTTCCAATGTGGCACATTCAATACACATTTGAGTGATCAACATACAATGATGGCCTCATGGGGCACACAATTTGGAGGACAGTAATTAAGGTCATTTGTTTTTTGTATCCCCATTATATATTCCAAAACCCATAAATGTTAACCCTAGTGAGGGGTGATGTTTCATACTATGAGCAAAGAGCAGCAAGTTTGGGTCAATTCCAGTCAATTCAAGAAGAACTCTAAAATTCCAATTTTCTTCAATGCTTTGAATTGAAATGGAACTGACCCCCAACCCTGTAAAGTAGTAGTGTAAAATAGGACACCTACCTTTGTCTCTTCCAAGGTCCAGGTCCTGGGTTCATCATTGTGGGTTGACAGAGTTAAGTTAGCATCTGGGTCCAGCTGGTGAGCGTGAGGGCAGAGATACACCTCCTTAGTAGTGCCCCTCCCTTTCTGATTTGGATCATTGTGGTCTTTGTCATGGATGCATGCCAGGCTTGGATGAAGTGCTAGGACAGGGTTTTTATCACCTATCAGTTCCTCTCTCTTGACAGTGGATGAAACTGCACTTTCCTCTGTGTCAACTAAGCGCTCTGTGTTGTCCTCAACTGTCTCCCATAGCTGTTTGTGGTCAATGCTGTGGGTACAGGGCAGCCTTAGAGGCAGTGCTGCGGGTGCAGGAGGACTTTTACCAGCCAAAAACTCCTCTTGGAGGACAGTGGACACGGAAGCGGCTGCTTCACTGGCAACTGGACACTTGCTGGTGCCCTCTACTGCCTCCTCTGGCAGTTTGTAGTCATTGTCAAAGACAAGTGGCAGACTTGAAGGCAGCACTGAGGGAAGACGTGTAGCTGCTGATGGATTCTCTCTATCCAAAAACTCCTCTTGGAAGACAGTGGACACGGAAACAGCTGCTTCCCTCGCAACTATCGTCTCCTCTGGCTGCTTATGGTCATTGTCCAAAATGTGTGACAAGCTTGGAGGCAGCCTTGGAGCAGGGCTTTTATCACCCAACAGGTCCTCTCCCTGGACAATGGATGTGCCTACAGTGATCTCTGTGGCAAGGGAGGACTCATTGGCGTCCTCTTTTTCTCCTTGGTCAGTTTGTGGTCAGAGTCACGGATACATGGCGAGCTTGGAGGCAGTGCTCCAGGGTCAGGAGGGCTTTGATCAGCTGCCATGTCCTCCTTTAGGTGAGTGGACACATCATTGGTTGTTCCACTGGCAACTGGACACTTGTTGGTTCCCTCTACTGCCGACCCCGGCAGTTTGTAGTCAATGTCAAAGACACGTGACAGACTTGGAGGCAGCATTGGGACAGGGCGTTTAGCTGCTGATCTGCCCACTCCATCAACAGTAGCTGTACCTGAAGTGTTCTCTGTAGCACCTGAGACCTCATAGGCATCCTCTACTGTCTGCTCTGGTGGCATGAAGTCACCGTCAAAGACTGATGGCAGGCATGGAGTCAGCACTGAAAGAAGACTTCTAGCTGCCCATCGGTTCTCTGTCTTGACAGTGGCCGTGCCTGCAGTAGCCTCTTTGGCAACTCGGTACTCTGTGGCGAAAACAGCAGGCTGGGAGGTTTCCGGGACATTGAATGATTTGCCAATGAACCGCTGAGCCAGTGGTGGGAGGGAGAAAGGATAGAATCTGTCCTCTTCCTTGATATTAGATTTTGCCACTGGAGCAACTGAGACCTCAGTGGTTCCCTCTAATGTCTGCTGTGGTGGCATGGAGTCATCGTTAAAGAAGTGTGGCAGGTATCGATGCAGCATTGAGGAAAGATGTGTATCTGTCGATAAGTCCTCTCTTTTACCAGTACGTACATCTGCAGTGGCCTCTGTGGCAACTGGGCACTCAGCAGGGACAAAGTATGAAAATACAATGAACCGCTGTGCCTCCTGAGCGCGTATGGCCAATTGAGATGGGGGATGTAACATGGTTGGTATAGGCCTCCGATTGGTGAAAGACAGTGGTGGGAGGGAGTCAATACAGGGAGCCATGAACTCAGTGAGTGGACGGTTGGTCACATCTCTCACATTCTGCGGGAGAAAAAAAACAGACATTTTGAAAGTGATCACATTCAGTACATAGATACTTTGTGAGTCAATGCTATTTACTTATACATCACATATACAGTGCCTTCGGAAAGTTTTCAGACCACTTCACTTTCCCCACATTTTGTTACCTTACAGCCTTATTCTAAAATTGATTAAATCATTTTTTCCCCTCATCAAGGTACACACAATACCCCATAATGACAAAGCAAAAACAGAATTGTTCCAAATTCATCACACATTTCTTTTGAAATATCACATTTACATAAGTATTCAGACCCTTCACTCAGTACTTTGTTGAAGCACCTTTGGCAGCGATTACAGCATAGAAAATTTTGGGGTATCACTCTACAAACTTGTGCTTCGGGAATTCTCCCTTTCTTCTCTAAAGATCCTCTCAAGCTAAGTTAGGTTGGATGGGGAGCGTTGCTGCACAGCTATATTCAGGTCTCTCCAGAAATGTTCGATCCGGTTCAATTCCAGACTTTGGCTGGGCCACTCAAGGACATTCAGAGACTTGTCCTGAAGCCACTCCGGCATTGTCTTGGCTTTGTACTTAGGGTCATTGTTCTATTGGAAGGTGACCCTTCGCCCCAGTCTGAGCTCCTGAGCATTCTGGAGCAGGTTTTCATCAAGGATCTCTCTGTACTTTGCAATGTTCATCTTTGCCTCAATCCTGACTAGTCTCCCATTCCCTGCCGCTGAAAAACATCCCCACAGCATGATGCTGGCACCACCATGCCTCACCGTAGGGATGGTGGCAGATTTCCTCCAGACGTAAAGCTTGGCATTCAGGCCAAAGAGTTCAATATTGGTTACATCAGACTAGAGAATCTTGTTTCTCATGGTCTGGGAGTCTTTAGGTGCGTTTTGGCAAACTCCAAGTGGGCTGTCATGTGCCTTTAACAGAGGAGTGGCTTCCATCTTGCCACTCTACCTTAAAGGCCTGATTGGTGGAGTGCTGCAGAGATGGTTGTCCTTCTGGAAGGTTCTCCCGTCTCCACAGAGGAACTCTAGAGCTCTGTCAGAGTCACCATCGGGCTGTGGTCACCTCCCTGACCAAGGCCCTTCTCCCCCGATTGCTCAGCTTGGCCAGCTCTAGGAAAAGTCTTGGTGGTTACAAACTTCTTCAATTTAAGAATGATGGAGGCCACTGTGTTGTTGGGGACCTTCAATGTTGCAGAGAGTTTTTGGTACCCTTCCCCAGATCTGTGCATTGACACAATCCTATCTCGGAGCTCTACAGACAATTCCTTCGACGTCATGGCTTGGTTTTTGCTCTGACATGCACTGTCTGCTGTGGGACCTTATATAGACAGGTGTGTGCCTTTCCAAATCATGTTCAATCAGTTGAATTTACAACAGGTGGATTCCAATCACATTGCAGAAACATCTCAAGGATGATCAGTGGAAACAGGATGAACATGAGCTCAATTTCCAGTCTCATAGCAAAGAGTCTAAATACTTATGTAAAACAGGTATTTCAACATTTCTAAAAACCGGTTGTCGCTTTGTCAATATGGGGTATTGTTTGTAGATTGCTGAGAATTTGCATTTATTTAATCAATTTTAAATTAAGACTATTACGTAACAAAAGGTTGAAAAAGTCAAGGTGTCCGAATACTTTCCGAAGGCACTGTATATATCTAGTGTCCTCTCAGATGCTCTGCACCAGTCTGTACCAACCCTGGGTCTTCTAGCCAATGGCTCAACTAAGTGTAAAAATACATGCACCACACCCAGCATAACATTTGACATTTTAGACATTTAGCAGATGCTTTTGTCCAGAACGACTTAGCATTCAACTTAAGGTAACTAGGTGGGACAACCATATAATCCTGATATGAAGGTCTACGAGAGATCGCTTGGTCTAGTTTTTTAAATTTTTAGAAAAGACAACCATAAGAACTGAGGACTATGTACATAACAATACTCAAACAGAGAGACAGACACAATACAACACAAGAAAAGATATCAGACAAAATATTGTTGTCTTACATTCCATGGCATATCGCACATTTTTCCCTTATATTGACGTATTTACTTTAATCAATAATGTTCAATAGAACTCTAGTCCACTTTGTCAAAGTTGGTCTTGTTACCTCCTCAATCAGGCTTGGCATTTTCCTCGTCTCAAACCAAATCCTCTTCATTTCCTTCTCCTGCTCCCTCTGGGTCTGCCACACCAGAGCCAACCTGACTCCCAGCTCCATCACGTAGTCTGTCTGGATCGCCCTTTCCTTCAACTGACACTCAGCCCTCCTCTGTGTCAGCGTTGAACCCTCCATGTCTTCCTCCTAGCTAACAATAACTCTGGAAAATACATAACGTTGTAGTAAGTGGCGTGTTTCTAACCAAAGAATAATGCATCTCTTTACAATATGCACACATTTTCTTCCCGTTTACTTACAATGAAGCAATTGACAATCCTGATCCAGAGATGATTACGCAATAGGCCTATCTGATTTACTAGTAAAAAGTTAACTACTGGAAAAGCGACCAAGTTAAAATGAATTGATTTTGGCTGTTCCCATCATTATGTGCTCAATATCCTTTATGACATCATCATTGTGATGCAAGCCGTTGCCATTGGAGATGACAAAGCACAACACAGACTTTAGTTACCAACATATATTGTAATCAATTATCTCAATAAATATGTACCAAAAAGGTATGTTGTGTACAAAACAAGTAGGTCTACCTCATTTGTAGCTGCTAAATTTCTAATAAAAATCAGCTTTTCTTGATTGATAGGTCATCCATTTCAAATGGTTGAATTGAACTCTTTAAAACTTTTTCAAATGTTATGATATAAGTGATTAGTGTGGTTTGTGAGAACCAGGCCCAATATGGAGTGGCGTTACATGAGGGGGTTGAATAAGGCCCAGTAGTAAGGTACAGAGAAGTTTGCTTTTTAACACAGAGAGAGGATTTTCTGATAGAATGTATTTGCCATTAGGCTGGTTCACTACAACAACTGTAACATGCCATCTCAGGTGTCAGGATGAACCATTTACTCACAAAAGAGAATTCAAGCAAACTGTCTCTCGTCAACAGTTTCACTTGTCACCATGATTGTATGTTAGGCCTACTTCAAATTACTTGTGTAAGAACAAGACCTTTTAAAAGTAGTTATTCTACAGAAACATAGTTATACAGTAAGTTATATTACAACCTACCTCTCAAGTAAGCAGCGTGGTCTCTCTCTAATGAAATAGGACAATAATAATCTGTCAGTGGTTAGTTGAATCAGTCTCTTTGCACTGTTCTGTTTGTCTGTACAACAGCTAACCTCCTAGAATCAGAATCTTGTGATGTCACAATGAAGGCTTCATTACCATGACTACCCACAGAAGCTCTCATGTGTAATCAAATGCTGGAACATTTCACCTTTTTAACCTATGCAGCACAGTCATACCTAATATTTACATCGAATCCATGTAACCACAATTTTTATTCAAATAAAATACTCTACCTCATTTCAAATGGTTGACCATTCGTAATACAGGTGTTTTGCCTATTTCAAAGTGAATATGTTTTAGATATCACAACTAGCATCCAGGTTTACTAGGTTATTTGTTTGATCTCAGCCTACCACTAATGTAAATGTTTCTCATCATCCTCTTCATCATTAATATAATATTTAGGCTACCTTACTACAGTAAAACAAGTCTTCCATAGACTATGACACCTCAGTAACATAGTTCCAACAAAGAAATGAGGGTTCAAGAAAATATCTCTCTTCAACGGCCTCAGCTATTAGCCATATGATCAACAAGGTCAAATGCAGCACTACAATCAAGAAGCAGCTCACCCACAAGTTTATCTTGGTCAAGTGACCTGAGCCATTGATGGGTTAAATCAACTAGAGCTGTTGCAGTTGAGGGATCTTTACGGTAGGCATGCTGGTAGAGAAATAAGATGTGCTGGATGTGTAATTATCTAGGCCTAAAACATTTGGTTGAAGAGTAGGTGTCCCTGAATTCTTGTATTGTAGTTCAATAAATTATTAATTAAGGAAATCAATATCAGCTGACAATTGAACAGAAGTTTTAGACCTGCCAGCAGGGCCCATTGTTTAAAAACGTGTTTGAAATGTTTCTTATCCATGTCTTTCCAGTTGATCTAACCAATCAGACTCAAGAGCATCACACATTCCTCCATTCATTCCCCTCTATCATATTCCTGGGGCTTAGCCCCACATTTTTAGCAAAAAACTGGCTGTCCTGTTTTGCATGTTATTTTGACATTAATACATGTCACATATCAGTTTGCAAACAATGTAAAATATATATACAGTATCAGTCAAAAGTTTGGACACACCTACTCATTCAAGGTTTATTTTCTCTTTTTTCTCTACATTGTAGAATCATAGTGAAGACATCAAAACTCTGAAATAACACATATGGAATAATGTGGTAAGAAAAAAAGGGTTAAACAAATTAAAATATGTTTTATATTAGAGATTCTTCAAAGTAGCCACCCTTTGCCTTGATAACAGCTTTGCACACTCTTGACGTTCTCTTAACCAGCTTCATGAGGTAGTCATCTGGAATGCATTTTAATGAACAGGTGTGCCTTGTTAAAAGTTAATTTGAGGAATTTCTTTCCTTAAAGCGTTTGAGCCAATCAATTGTGTTGTGACAAGGTAGGGGTGGTATGCAGAAGATTGCCCTATTTGGGGGAAAATGCCATTTTATGGGAAGTTCAGTTCAATAAAGCAAAGAGAAATGACAGTCCATCATTACTTTAAGACATGAAGGTCAGTCTATCAGGAAAATGTCAAGAACAGCAAGCGCTATGATGGAACTGGCTCTCATGAGGACCGCCACAGGAAAGGAAAACCCAGAGTTACCAGGGTGTTGAAGGGTGCCAAAGCAAACAACCAAAAAGCCACAAGACTACCACAACAGAAATCAAATAAAGGTGTCTGCATGGAGAGAGTCTCTCCAATGACTGTGGAAGAGGTGTTTTTATCATGGGACACACCCGGGCCCAGGTGTTTCCCATGTAGCTGACGACCCTCCCAACTCGGCCCACCGGCATCCTAATAAGGAAACAGAGTGGGAGGGTCGTCACACAAGTAACAGACACATCTCAACATACACTGTTCAGAGGAGACTGCATGAAACAGGCCTTCATGGTCGAATTTCTGCCAAAAAAAACACTACTAAAGGACACCAATAAGAAGAGACTTGCTTGGGCCACGAAACACAAGAAATAGACTTTAGACCAGTGGAAATCTGTCCTTTGGTCTGATCAGTCCAAATTTGAGATTTTGGTTCCAACCGCCGTGTCTTTGTGAGACGCAGAGTAGGTGAACGGATGATCTCCGCATATGTAGTTCCCAGCCAGAATCATGGCGGAGGATGTGTGATGGTGTGGGGGTGCATTGCTGCTGACACTGTCTGTGATTTATTTAGAATTCAACCACACTTAACCAGCATGGCTACCACAGCATTCTGCAGCGATCCGCCATCCCATTTAGTTTGTGTTTAGTGGAAGTATAATTTGTTTTCAACAGGACAATGACCCAACACACCTCTAGGCTGTGTAAGGGCTATTTGACCAAGAAGGAGAGTGATGGAGTGCTGCATCAGATGACCTGGTCCACAATCACCCGACCTCAACCCAATTGAGATGGTTTGGGATGAGTTGGACCGCAGTGAAGGAAAAGCAGCCAACAAGTGCTCAGCATATGTGGGAACTCCTTCAAGACTGTTGGAACAGCATTCCAGGTGAAGCTGTTTGAGAGAATGCCAAAAGTGTACAAAGCTGACATCAAGGCAATGGGTGGAAACTTTGAAGAATCTCAAATATAAAATATATTTTGATTTGTTAATTGAGGATAAAACGTATCGTTGCTCAGCGGCCATTGGACACATTAAGTTGGAAATCGTAAATTCAACAATGAGTGGTTTGGAAGGAATCAGTCGCTAACTGCAAGAATTGCAAAGCAGTCATTAGCCTGCTATTCACTGGAGTGGCTGTGTAGTCCCAAGTCTAAGATTAAGGGTCTCTTTTCAATCAACATTGGCCATGCTGTCAGTGAAGCATGATTTGTGCCGCGCTCAAAACAACTGTTAACTCGGAACCGCAAAATCTGACTTTAGTAAGTTCAAGACAACTGGGAACTCGGGAAAAATGATCTACGACTAGGAAAATACATTTTGAACTTTCATCCAGCTCGGAATTGTAAATTCAGAACTCAGGCCTCATTCTAGAGCTACGTCCTGAAGATCACTGATGTCATCATGATTCATGCTTTTGTTGTTGAGTTCCCAGTTTTCTTGAATGCACCATGAAGATGGACCGCCACTCCACCTTCCTGTTCAAGTGAGCACAGCACAACAAGGTGAGTCCGAAAATGTCTTGTATGCTGCTACATAAATTAAGTAATATGGCAGGGAGCTATATATATACCGTAGCTAAGAAAGTAAGCTGTTAGTAGCCCATGTGCCTCACCGAATGAATGAACTATTTTGCTGCCAGACAAAACTCAGCTGATAGCCAGGTATAGCAGTGGTAAGGTGTTGGGACAGCTTTATGTAGGCTCGAACAGTTTGTGGGCACCGTTATTCACCCTTATAGTGCAATTCATGTATTGTTTAGTGTTGTGTGGTGGCTTTGTTGGCATGCATCCAACATTTTATTTTCTTTGTCTCACCAAGATTTACAAGCTAAAATCGCCACTGATCATATTCCCTCAATCATATCCCCCTCTATCATATTCCCCTCTATCATATTCCCTTCTATCATATTCCAATCTATCATATTACCCTATATCATATTCCCTATATATCATATTCCCTCTATAATATTCCCCTCTACCATATTCCCTTCTAACATATTCCCTTCTATCATATTCCACTCTATCATATTCCTCTATATTATTCCTCTCTCTCATATTCCCTCTATCAATTTCCTCTCTATTATATTCATCTATAAAGTTTACCCCTCTGTCATGTTCCCCTCTATCATTTTCCTTTCTATCATATTCCCCTCTATCAAATTCCCCTCTATCAAATTCCTCTATATCAAATTCCCCTCTATCAAATTTCCTCTATATCATATTCCCCTCTATCAAATTCCCCTCTATCAAATTCCCCTCTATCATGTTCCCCTCTATCAAATTCCCTCTATCATGTTCCCCTCTATCAAATTCCCCTCTATCAAATTCCTCTATATCAAATTCCCCTCTATCAAATTTCCTCTATATCATATTCCCCTCTATCAAATTCCCCTCTATCAAATTCCCTCTATCATGTTCCCCTCTATCAAATTCCCTCTATCATATTCCTCTCTATCATATGTTAAGGCCCGACGCCGGAGATGAGAAGCAGGTATGGGGAGTTAAACATTTAATCGGGAACAGACCGAACAAGACAGGAACCGTGTCAACACACGGGTAAACAAGGACATATGACAATGAATGCATATGCAGGGAACAGAGTTTGGAACACGACAGATATGGGGAAGGTAATGACAGAGGTGATTTAGTCCAGGTGGGGTCCAATAATCGCTGAAGCGCGTGACGGTGGGAAGGCAGGTGTGCGTAATGATGACGGCAGAAGTGAGCAATGCTGGGTAGCCTGGCACCCTCGAGATACAGGGGGAAGACAGGGAGCAGGCGTGACACATATTACACTCTATTATATTCCCGTCTATCATATTCCCCTCTATCATATTCCTCTCTATTATATTCAACTCTATCATATTCCCCTCTATAATATTCCCCTCTATCATATTCAACTCTATCATATTCCCTGTATCATATTCCCTCTATCATATTCCCTCTATTATATTCAACTCTATCATATTCCCTGTATCAAATTCCCCTCTATCAATTTCCTCTCTATCATATTCATCTCTATCATATTCCCTCTATCATATTGCGCTCTATCATATTCCTTATATATCATATTCCCCTCTATCATATTCAACTCTATCAAACTCCCTCTATCATATTCCTTATATATCAAATTCCCTCTATCATATTCCTCTGTATCAAATCCCCTCTATCATATTCCTCTCTATCAAATTCCCTCTATCATATTCCTCTCTATCAAATCCCCTCTATCAAACTCCCCTCTATCATATTACCCTCTATCATATTCCTTATATATCATATTCCCCTCCAACATATTACACTCTATCAAATTCCCTCTATCAAATCCCCTCTATCATATGTTAAGACCCAATCCCGGAGATGAGAAGCAGGTACGGGGAGTCAAACATTTAATCGGGAACAGACATAGAACAAGACAGTAACATTGTCAGCACACGGGTAAACAATGACATATGACAATCAGGACAGAAGCAGGGATCAGAGCGGGAAAACGACAGATATGGGGAAGGTAATGACAGAGGTGATTTAGTCCAGGTGAGTCCAATAATCGCTGATGCGCGTGACGGGGGGAAGGCAGGTGTGTGTAATGATGATGGCAGGAGCGAGCAATGCTGGGGAGCCTGGCGCCCTCGAGATACAGGGGGGAAGATCGAGAGCAGGAGTGACACATATTACACTCTATTATGTTCCCCTCTATAATATTCCCCTCTATCATATTCCTCTATATAACTTTCCCCTCTATCATATTCCTCTCTTTCAAATTCCCCTCTATCATATTCCTCTCTGTCATGTTACCCTCTATCATATTCTTTATATATCATGTCATGACGTTGGCCTGTGGGTAAGGTTTATGACCCCCCCATAAATACCTTTCTCCCTTCCCTCTCTTTCTGACCCTACTGAAGGACTGCTGTCCTGAAGGACTGCTGTCCTGTTAAATATAGAGAGTCTGGGAACATCAAACAAATGGGGAAAGGAACCATATTTTGGTAATAAAACCAGTTGGAAATATGCTTTGGAACGTAATGAGTATGGATGTCAGTTCGGTTGTCATCTGAGACATTATGACTGATGACAGGACGACATAAACTGTACCTGGGAAAGTATACACCCTCTAGTTATCAGAGTCACATGGAATTGTTATGCAATTGAAATGTTTGATATTGAAATTGTTTGTTAGGAGATGAAATGTAATTTTAGCTTCCAAATGAGAGAATTGGGTTTTCATAAGGAAAGTGCCCTGCTTGATCAGTGGCCCACCCCTGTGAAGAGACAGGGGTTATAAACGATGAAACACATCCTTCCCCCTCTCCACTATATAAGCCTTTGATGAAAAGATAACCACATGTTCCAGTACGTGAGGTCTGCAGCCTCTACGTTAGAAGGACACACGTCAAGTACAGAACTAAGCCAACCTCGGCGTGAGCTTTGGTGGCGAATGGTATGAACTTTGAGCTTAATCACTACAGAAGTGATACTTCCTAGCCGTTGAGTTAGCAGCGGCCGCTGAAGACGTGGGCTAGGAAAGGACGGACGACGGATCCAGTCTAACAAACAGACGAAGATACCACCACGTATCCAATTTACCACCAGAGACATTCTTCCGAGGACAGGAAGATCTGTTGGCCAACCCGGCTAGCATCTACGACCAATCTACCGAGCGCAGCTCAGAGTAAATATTTATTGCATTTTCCTTTTCCAAATGGGCGGTCATTTAGAATGCATAAGATAATGTATTAACGATAGCATAGCTGCTGTTGCTTTGTTCCTAAGTCTTCCCGCTCTTTCACTCAAGCCCAACCCCGTTTCTTTGTGTAACCAGCTTTCATACAGGTTCCGTCCACCAGGGATGTTTTCTGTATGACATCATTTGTGTTCTGTGTATTTGTAATTCTGCGTGATTGGTTTAGGTATTTAGTAAATAAATAATTAAACCCAATTTTGTATTGCTGATTCAACTTGTTAGCCAGGGTTCGTGAAGATAACCAAGAATTTACAACTTTCATTATGAGACTGAAAATAAGATGATTAGGATGACGGCTATCGATGTAAAAGATTACTAAGTATTTTAAGAGTTTATTCGGAAGATAACGGCTCTATAAACGTTCTTCCGTGGTGCCCCGACTTTCTAGTTAATTACATTTACATGATTAGCTTAATCAGGTAATATTAATTACAGAGAAAGGATTTTATAGAATAGCATGAAATATCACTTAATCTGGCATAGCCAAAGACACGACAATCATATTCCCTTTATCATTTCCCTCTATTTCATTTTCCACTCTATCATATTCCCCTCTTATAACATTCCTCTATATCATATTCCTCTATGTCATATTCCCTCTCTGGCTGCTTCGAGTGATGTATTGTTGTCTCTACCTTCTTGTCTTGTTTGCTGTTGTCTGTGCCCAACAATGTTTGTGCCCTGTTTTGTGCTGCTGACATGTTGTGTTGCCTCCATGTTGTTGTCATGTTGTGTTGCTAACATGTTGTGTTGTAATGTGTTGCTGCCATGCTATGTTGTCGTCTTAGGTCTCTCATGACGTAGTGTTGTGTTGTCTCTCTTGTCGTGATGTGTGTGTTGTCCTGTATTTTAATTTAATGTATTTATATTTTTAATCCCAGCCCCCATCCCCACAGGAAGGCTTTTGCCTTTTGGAAGGCCGTCATTGCATATAAGAATTTGTTCTTAACTGACTTGCCTAGTAAAATAAAGGTTAAATGAAATAAAAAAATAAAACATCATATTCCCCTCTATCATATTCCCCTTTATCATATTCCTCTCTATCATATCCCCTGTATCATTTTCCTCAGTATCATAATCCTCTCTATCATTTTACCCTCTATCATATTCCTCATATATCATATTCCTCTCTGTCATATTCCTCTGTATTTTATTGCCCTCTATCATATTCCCCTATTTCATATTCCCTCATCATTTCCCTCTATTTCATATTCTCCTCTTATTACATTCCTCTATATCATATTCCTCTATATCATATTCCTCTGTCATATTCCTCTCTATTGTATTCCTCTATTATATTCCTCTATATCATATTCCCTCTATCATATTCCTCTATCGTATTCCTCTATCATATTCCCTCTATGGCTGCTTTGCGTATTGTATTGTTGTCTCTACCTTCTTGTCTTGTTTGCTGTTGTCTGTACCCAACAATGTTCGTGCCCTGTATTGTCCTGCTAACATGTTGTGTTGCGGAAGTGTTGTTTTTGCCTCCATGTTGTTGTCATGTTGTGTTGCAAACATGTTGTGTTGTCATGTGTTGCTGCCATGTTGTGTTGATGCCATGTTGTGTTGCCTCCATGTTGTTGTCATGTTGTGTTGCTAACATGTTGTGTTGTCATGTGTTGCTGCCATGCTATGTTGTTGTGTTAGGTCTCTCATTATTTAGTGTTGTGTTGTCTTTCTTGTAGTGATGTGTGTTCTGTCCTATATTTTAAATATTTAATATATTTATATTTTTAATCCCAGAAAGCCTTTTGCTTTTTGGTAGGCCGCCATTGTAAATAGCAATTTGTTCTTAACTGACTTGCCTAATAAAATGAAGGTTAAATTAAATAAATTAATAAAATATCATAATCCTCTCTATCATATTCCTCTGTATCACGTTCCTACTATCAGATTCCCCTCTATCATATTCCTCTCTATCATATTCCTCTCTAACATATTCCTCTCTACCCTCCATCCACTCCCCCCTCCCTTTCCGTCCTCCTCATCTCAGCACAGCTCCGCTCCATCGGGTAGATTTGGAATTCAACATTTTAACATTGCAACACTCCCCAGATTTGTGAAAAGTAAACATTGTTTGTTTATACTGTGTTATACACTATAACTTGACAAAAATCAAACAGAGAGTAAACCTTATTTATTTAGTTTTTTTATTCCTTTTTCAATGCATGCAAAAATACAGTATTCCTCCCTGCTCTCTCTCTCTATTAACCAGTCTACTCATCCATCTTCAAGCTTTCATCCCTTCCCTGCTCTTCTATCACCCTCTCAGTTCCACCTCCAACTGGCTCACTCTTTTTCTTCTTCTCCAGTCTCTTCCTCTCCTCTTTCCTCATCTTTTCTCTCTTCTTCTCCTCCTTTTCTTGAATCTTTCTCTCCATCTCCAGGAACTCAGCTTGAGCTTTCTCTCTCTTTTTCAGCTCCTCAGAACACTTCTTCTCTTTCTTAATCCTGTCTTTCATCATGTCATTATGTATCTTCATCAGCCCCTCTAACCTCTTTTTCTCTGCCTTGTCCTCCTCTTTTCTTTCCTTCTCTCTCTTTTCTGTTCTAACTTCTCCCTCTTTTTCTCAGCCTTCATGACTTTCTTCTGCTCTTTCTCTCTCTCTTTCATCTCTTTCTTCTCCCTCTTTTTTTGCTCCTCCTCCTTGTTTTTCATCTCCTTTCTCTCTTTCTCGTCATCTTTCAACTTCTTATTCAGTTTCTTATTTTCCTCTTTTTCCTCCATCTTCAAAATGGGATTTTCTGCATGTGGTTCCTGACCAGAAAGCCCACTCTTCCCAGGATGGTCTCTGCTCTCTCTGATGAAACCATCCCATTGGAGCTCTTGGAATGGGCACAGTCCGCATCACACTTCAACCCCTCCCTCGGTCTCACCTCCTCCTGGACGCTCCTCTCTTCACTCTCAATGTCAATGCCTATCCTATAATCCTGACAGGAAGACATTGATTCTAGATGTAATATTGTTCCAATGTGGCACATTCAATACACATTTGAGTGATCAACATACAATGATGGCCTCATGGGGCACACAATTTGGAGGACAGTAATTAAGGTCATTTGTTTTTTGTATCCCCATTATATATTCCAAAACCCATAAATGTTAACCCTAGTGAGGGGTGATGTTTCATACTATGAGCAAAGAGCAGCAAGTTTGGGTCAATTCCAGTCAATTCAAGAAGAACTCTAAAATTCCAATTCTCTTCAATGCTTTGAATTGAAATGGAACTGACCCCCAACCCTGTAAAGTAGTAGTGTAAAATAGGACACCTACCTTTGTCTCTTCCAAGGTCCAGGTCCTGGGTTCATCATTGTGGGTTGACAGAGTTAAGTTAGCATCTGGGTCCAGCTGGTGAGCGTGAGTGCAGAGATACACCTCCTTAGTAGTGCCCCTCCCTTTCTGATTTGGATCATTGTGGTCTTTGTCATGGATGCATGCCAGGCTTGGATGAAGTGCTAGGACTGCGTTTTTATCACCTATCAGTTCCTCTCTCTTGACAGTGGATGAAACTGCACTTTCCTCTGTGTCAACTAAGCGCTCTGTGTTGTCCTCAACTGTCTCCTCTTGCTGTTTGTGGTCAATGCAGTGGGTACAGGGCAGCCTTAGAGGCAGTGCTGCGGGTGCAGGAGGACTTTTACAAGCCAAAAACTCCTCTTGGAGGACAGTGGACACGGAAACAGCTGCTTCCCTCGCAACTATCGTCTCCTCTGGCTGCTTATGGTCATTGTCCAAAATGTGTGACAAGCTTGGAGGCAGCCTTGGAGCAGGGCTTTTATCACCCAACAGGTCCTCTCCCTGGACAATGGATGTGCCTACAGTGATCTCTGTGGCAAGGGAGGACTCATTGGCGTCCTCTTTTTTCTCCTTGGTCAGTTTGTGGTCAGAGTCACGGATACATGGCGAGCTTGGAGGCAGTGCTCCAGGGTCTTGAGGGCTTTGATCAGCTGCCATGTCCTCCTTTAGGTGAGTGGACACATCATTGGTTGTTCCACTAGCAACTGGACACTTGTTGGTTCCCTCTACTGCCGACCCCGGCAGTTTGTAGTCAATGTCAAAGACACGTGACAGACTTGGAGGCAGCATTGGGACAGGGCGTTTAGCTGCTGATCTGCCCACTCCATCAACAGTAGCTGTACCTGAAGTGTTCTCTGTAGCACCTGAGACCTCATAGGCATCCTCTACTGTCTGCTCTGGTGGCATGAAGTCACCGTCAAAGACTGATGGCAGGCATGGAGTCAGCACTGAAAGAAGACTTCTAGCTGCCCATCGGTTCTCTCTCTTGACAGTGGCCGTGCCTGCAGTAGCCTCTTTGGCAACTCGGTACTCTGTGGCTAAAACAGCAGGCTGGGAGGTTTCCGGGACATTGAATGATTTGCCAATGAACCGCTGAGCCAGTGGTGGGAGGGAGAAAGGATAGAATCTGTCCTCTTCCTTGATATTAGATTTTGCCACTGGAGCAACTGAGACCTCAGTGGTTCCCTCTAATGTCTGCTGTGGTGGCATGGAGTCATCGTTAAAGAAGTGTGGCAGGTATCGATGCAGCATTGAGGAAAGATGTGTATCTGTCGATAAGTCCTCTCTTTTACCAGTACGTACATCTGCAGTGGCCTCTGTGGCAACTGGGCACTCAGCAGGGACAAAGTATGAAAATACAATGAACCGCTGTGCCTCCTGAGCGCGTATGGCCAATTGAGAGGGGGATGTAACATGGTTGGTATAGGCCTCCGATTGGTGAAAGCCAGTGGTGGGAGGGAGTCAATACAGGGAGCCATGAACTCAGTGAGTGGACGGTTTGTCACATCTCTCACATTCTACGGGAGAAAAAAAACAGACATGTTGAAAGTGATCACATTCAGTACATACATACTTTGTGAGTCAATGCTATTTACTTATACATCACATATACAGTGCCTTCGGAAAGTTTTCAGACCCCTTCACTTTTCCCACATTTTGTTACCTTACAGCCTTATTCTAAAATTGATTAAATCGTTTTTTCCCCTCATCAATGTACACACAATACCCCATAATGACAAAGCAAAAACAGAATTGTTCCAAATTCATCACACATTTCTTTTGAAATATCACATTTACATAAGTTTTCAGACCCTTCACTCAGTACTTTGTTGAAGCACCTTTGGCAGCGATTACAGCATAGAATATTTTTGGGTATCACTCTACAAACTTGTGCTGCGGGAATTCTCCCTTTCTTCTCTAAAGATCCTCTCAAGCTAAGTTAGGTTGGATGGGGAGCGTTGCTGCACAGCTATATTCAGGTCTCTCCAGAAATGTTCGATCCGGTTCAATTCCAGACTCTGGCTGGGCCACTCAAGGACATTCAGAGACTTGTCCTGAAGCCACTCCGGCATTGTCTTGGCTTTGTACTTAGGGTCATTGTTCTATTGGAAGGTGACCCTTCGCCCCAGTCTGAGCTCCTGAGCATTCTGGAGCAGGTTTTCATCAAGGATCTCTCTGTACTTTGCTCGTTCATCTTTGCCTCAATCCTGACTAGTCTCCCATTCCCGCCGCTGAAAAACATCCCCACAGCATGATGCTGGCACCACCATGCCTCACCGTAGGGATGGTGGCAGATTTCCTCCAGACGTAAAGCTTGGCATTCAGGCCAAAGAGTTCAATATTGGTTACATCAGACTAGAGAATCTTGTTTCTCATGGTCTGGGAGTCTTTAGGTGCGTTTTGGCAAACTCCAAGCGGGCTGTCATGTGCCTTTAACAGAGGAGTGGCTTCCATCTTGCCACTCTACCTTAAAGGCCTGATTGGTGGAGTGCTGCAGAGATGGTTGTCCTTCTGGAAGGTTCTCCCGTCTCCACAGAGGAACTCTAGAGCTCTGTCAGAGTCACCATCGGGCTGTGGTCACCTCCCTGACCAAGGCCCTTCTCCCCCGATTGCTCAGCTTGGCCAGCTCTAGGAAAAGTCTTGGTGGTTACAAACTTCTTCAATTTAAGAATGATGGAGGCCACTGTGTTGTTGGGGACCTTCAATGTTGCAGAGAGTTTTTGGTACCCTTCCCCAGATCTGTGCATCGACACAATCCTATCTCGGAGCTCTACAGACAATTCCTTCGATGTCATGGCTTGGTTTTTGCTCTGACATGCACTGTCTGTTGTGGGACCTATATAGACAGGTGTGTGCCTTTCCAAATCATGTTCAATCAGTTGAATTTACAACAGGTGGATTCCAATCACATTGCAGAAACATCTCAAGGATGATCAGTGGAAACAGGATGAACATGAGCTCAATTTCCAGTCTCATGGCAAAGAGTCTAAATACTTATGTAAAACAGGTATTTCAACATTTCTACAAACCGGTTGTCGCTTTGTCAATATGGGGTATTGTTTGTAGATTGCTGAGAATTTGCATTTATTTAATCAATTTTAAATTAAGACTATTACGTAACAAAAGGTGGAAAAAGTCAAGGTGTCCGAATACTTTCCGAAGGCACTGTATATATCTAGTGTCCTCTCAGATGCTCTGCACCAGTCTGTACCAACCCTGGTCTTCTAGTCAATGGCTCAACTAAGTGTAAAAATACACGCACCACACCCAGCATAACATTTGACATTTTAGACATTTAGCAGATGCTTTTGTCCAGAACGACTTACAGTTAGTCCATTGAACTTAAGGTAACTAGGTGGGACAACCATATAATCCTGATATGAAGGTTACGAGAGATCGCTTGGTCTAGTTTTTTAAATTTTTAGAAAAGACAAGACAACCATAAGAACTGAGGACTATGTACATAACAATACTCAAACAGAGAGACAGACACAATACAACACAAGAAAAGATATCAGACAAAATATTGTTGTCTTACATTCCATGGCATATCGCACATTTTTCCCTTATATTGACGTATTTACTTTAATCAATAATGTTCAATAGAACTCTAGTCCACTTTGTCAAAGTTGGTCTTGTTACCTCCTCAATCAGGCTTGGCATTTTCCTCGTCTCAAACCAAATCCTCTTCATTTCCTTCTCCTGCTCCCTCTGGGTCTGCCACACCAGAGCCAACCTGACTCCCAGCTCCATCACGTAGTCTGTCTGGATCGCCCTTTCCTTCAACTGACACTCAGCCCTCCTCTGTGTCAGCGTTGAACCCTCCATGTCTTCCTCCTAGCTAACAATAACTCTGGAAAATACATAACGTTGTAGTAAGTGGCGTGTTTCTAACCAAAGAATAATGCATCTCTTTACAATATGCACACATTTTCTTCCCGTTTACTTACAATGAAGCAAGTGACAATCCTGATCCAGAGATGATTACGCAATAGGCCTATCTGATTTACTAGTAAAAAGTTGGCTACTGGAAAAGTGACCAAGTTCAAATGAATTGATTTTGGCTGTTCCCATCATTATGTGCTCAATATCCTTTATGACATCATCATTGTGATGCAAGCCGTTGCCATTGGAGATGACAAAGCACAACACAGACTTTAGTTACCAACATATATTGTAATCAATTATCTCAATAAATATGTACCAAAAAGGTATGTTGTGTACAAAACAAGTAGGTCTACCTCATTTGTAGCTGCTAAATTTCTAATAAAAATCAGCTTTTCTTGATTGATAGGTCATCCATTTCAAATGGTTGAATTGACCTCTTTAAAACTTTTTCGAATGTTATGATATAAGTGATTAGTGTGGTTTGTGAGAACCAGGCCCAATATGGAGTGGCGTTACATGAGGGGGGTTGAATAAGGCCCAGTAGTAAGGTACAGAGAAGTTTGCTTTTTAACACAGAGAGAGGATTTTCTGATAGAATGTATTTGCCATTAGGCTGGTTCACTACAACAACTGTAGCATGCCATCTCAGGTGTCAGGATGAACCATTTACTCACAAAAGAGAATTCAAGCAAACTGTCTCTCGTCAACAGTTTCACTTGTCACCATGATTGTATGTTAGGCCTACTTCAAATTACTTGTGTAAGAACAAGACCTTTTAAAAGTAGTTATTCTACAGAAACATAGTTATACAGTAAGTTATATTACAACCTACCTCTCAAGTAAGCAGCGTGGTCTCTCTCTAATGAAATAGGACATTAATAATCTGTCAGTGGTTAGTTGAATCAGTCTCTTTGCACTGTTCTGTTTGTCTGTACAACAGCTAACCTCCTAGAATCAGAATCTTGTGATGTCACAATGAAGGCTTCATTGCCATGACTACCAACAGAAGCTCTCATGTGTAATCAAATGCTGGAACATTTCACCTTTTAACCTATGCAGCACAGTCATACCTAATATTTACATCGAATCCATGTAACCACAATTTTTATTCAAATAAAATACTCTACCTCATTTCAAATGGTTGACCATTCGTAATACAGGTGTTTTGCCTATTTCAAAGTGAATATGTTTTAGATATCACAACTAGCATCCAGGTTTACTAGGTTATTTGTTTGATCTCAGCCTACCACTAATGTAAAATTTTCTCATCATCCTCTTCATCATTAATATAATATTTAGGCTACCTTACTACAGTAAAACAAGTCTTCCATAGACTATGACACCTCAGTAACATAGTTCCAACAAAGAAATGAGGGTTCAAGAAAATATCTCTCTTCAACGGCCTCAGCTATTAGCCATATGATCAACAAGGTCAAATGCAGCACTAAAATCAAGAAGCAGCTCACCCACAAGTTTATCTTGGTCAAGTGACCTGAGCCATTGATGGGTTAAATCAACTAGAGCTGTTGCAGTTGAGGGATCTTTACGGTAGGCATGCTGGTAGAGAAATAAGATGTGCTGGATGTGTAATTATCTAGGCCTAAAACATTTGGTTGAAGAGTAGGTGTCCCTGAATTCTTGTATTGTAGTTCAATAAATTATTAATTAAGGAAATCAATATCAGCTGACAATTGAACAGAAGTTTTAGACCTGCCAACAGGGCCATTTGTTTAAAAACGTGTTTGAAATGTTTCTTATCCATGTCTTTCCAGTTGATCTAACCAATCAGACTCAAGAGCATCACACATTCCTCCATTCATTCCCCTCTATCATATTCCTGGGGCTTAGCCCCACATTTTTAGCAAAAAACTGGCTGTCCTGTTTTGCATGTTATTTTGACATTAATACATGTCACATATCAGTTTGCAAACAATGTAAAATATATATACAGTATCAGTCAAAAGTTTGGACACACCTACTCATTCAAGGTTTATTTTCTCTTTTTCTCTACATTGTAGAATCATAGTGAAGACATCAAAACTCTAAAATAACACATATGGAATAATGTAGTAAGAAAAAAAGGGTTAAACAAATTAAAATATGTTTTATATTAGAGATTCTTCAAAGTAGCCACCCTTTGCCTTGATAACAGCTTTGCACACTCTTGACGTTCTCTTAACCAGCTTCATGAGGTAGTCATCTGGAATGCATTTTAATGAACAGGTGTGCCTTGTTAAAAGTTAATTTGAGGAATTTCTTTCCTTAAAGCGTTTGAGCCAATCAATTGTGTTGTGACAAGGTAGGGGTGGTATGCAGAAGATTGCCCTATTTGGGGGAAAATGCCATTTTATGGGAAGTTCAGTTCAATAAAGCAAAAATAAATGACAGTCCATCATTACTTTAAGACATGAAGATCAGTCTATCAGGAAAATGTCAAGAACAGCAAGCGCTATGATGGAACTGGCTCTCATGAGGACCGCCACAGGAAAGGAAAACCCAGAGTTACCAGGGTGTTGAAGGGTGCCAAAGCAAACAACCAAAAAGCCACAAGACTACCACAACAGAAATCAAATAAAGGTGTCTGCATGGAGAGAGTCTCTCCAATGACTGTGGAAGAGGTGTTTTTATCATGGGACACACCCGGGCCCAGGTGTTTCCCATGTAGCTGACGACCCTCCCAACTCCGCCCAGCGGCATCCTAATAAGGAAACAGAGTGGGAGGGTCGTCACACAAGTAACAGACACATCTCAACATACACTGTTCAGAGGAGACTGCATGAAACAGGCCTTCATGGTCGAATTTCTGCAAAAAAAACACTACTAAAGGACACCAATAAGAAGAGACTTGCTTGGGCCAAGAAACACAAGAAATAGACTTTAGACCAGTGGAAATCTGTCCTTTGGTCTGATCAGTCCAAATTTGAGATTTTGGTTCCAACCGCCGTGTCTTTGTGAGACGAGAGTAGGTGAACGGATGATCTCCGCATATGTAGTTCCCAGCCTGAATCATGGTGGAGGAGGTGTGATGGTGTGGGGGTGCATTGCTGCTGACACTGTCTGTGATTTATTTAGAATTCAACCACACTTAACCAGCATGGCTACCACAGCATTCTGCAGCGATCCGCCATCCCATTTAGTTTGTGTTTAGTGGAAGTATAATTTGTTTTCAACAGGACAATGACCCAACACACCTCTAGGCTGTGTAAGGGCTATTTGACCAAGAAGGAGAGTGATGGAGTGCTGCATCAGATGACCTGGTCCACAATCACCCGACCTCAACCCAATTGAGATGGTTTGGGACGAGTTGGACCGCAGTGAAGGAAAAGCAGCCAACAAGTGCTCAGCATATGTGGGAACTCCTTCAAGACTGTTGGAAAAGCATTCCAGGTGAAGCTGTTTGAGAGAATGCCAAAAGTGTACAAAGCTGACATCAAGGCAATGGGTGGAAACTTTTGAAGAATCTTAAATATAAAATATATTTTGATTTGTTAATTGAGGATAAAACGTATCGTTGCTCAGCGGCCATTGGACACATTAAGTTGGAAATCGCAAATTCAACAATGAGTGGTTTGGAAGGAATCAGTCGCTAACTGCAAGAATTGCAAAGCAGTCATTAGCCTGCTATTCACTGGAGTGGCTGTGTAGTCCCAAGTCTAAGATTAAGGGTCTCTTTTTCAATCAACATTGGCCATGCTGTCAGTGAAGCATGATTTGTGCAGCGCTCAAAACAACTGTTAACTCGGAACTGCAAAATCTGACTTTAGTAAGTACAAGACAACTGGGAACTCGGGAAAAAATGATCTACGACTAGGAAAATACATTTTGAACTTTCATCCAGCTCGGAATTGTAAATTCAGAACTCAGGCCTCATTCTAGAGCTACGTCCTGAAGATCACTGATGTCATCATGATTCATGCTTTTGTTGTTGTTGAGTTCCCAGTTTTCTTGAATGCACCATGAATCCAGAAAATGCCAGACTTTGATGACAAAGTTTGGTGACAAAATCTTGCCCACGATGGACTGCCGCGCCACCTTCCTGTTCAAGTGAGCACAGCACAACAAGGTGAGTCCAAAATGTCTTGTATGCTGCTACATAAATTAAGTAATATGGCAGGGAGAATATATATACCGTAGCTAAGAAAGTAAGCTGTTAGTAGCCCATGTGCCTCACCGAATGAATGAACTATTTCGCTGCCAGACAAGGCTCAGCTGATAGCCAGGTATAGCAGTGGTAAGGTGTTGGGACAGCTTTATGTAGGCTCGAACAGTTTGTGGGCACCGTTTTTCACCCTTATAGTGCAATTCATGTATTGTTTAGTGTTGTGTAGTGGCTTTGTTGGCATGCATCCAACATTTTATTTTCTTTGTCTCACCAAGATTTACAAGCTAAAATCGCCACTGATCATATTCCCCAATCATATCCCCCTCTATCATATTCCCTCTATCATATTCCCTTCTATCATATTCCAATCTATCATATTACCCTATATCATATTCCCTATATATCATATTCCCTCTATAATATTCCCTCTACCATATTCCCTTCTAACATATTCCCTTCTATCATATTCCACTCTATCATATTCCTCTATATTATTCCTCTCTCTCATATTCCCCTCTATCAATTTCCTCTCTATTATATTCATCTATAAAGTTTACCCCTCTGTCATGTTCCCCCCTATCATTTTCCTTTCTATCATATTCCCCTCTATCATATTCCCTTCTTTCAAATTCTCTATATCATGTTCCCCCTATCAAATTCCTCTATCATATTCCCCTCTATCATATGTTAAGGCCCGACGCCGGAGATGAGAAGCAGGTATGGGGAGTTAAACATTTAATCGGGAACAGACCGAACAAGACAGGAACCGTGTCAACACACGGGTAAACAAGGACATATGACAATGAATGCATAAGCAGGGAACAGAGTTTGGAAAACGACAGATATGGGGAAGGTAATGACAGAGGTGATTTAGTCCAGGTGGGGTCCAATAATCGCTGAAGCGCGTGACGGTGGGAAGGCAGGTGTGCGTAATGATGACGGCAGAAGTGAGCAATGCTGGGGAGCCTGGCACCCCTCGAGATACAGGGGGAAGACAGGGAGCAGGCGTGACACATATTACACTCTATTATATTCCCTCTATCATATTCCCCTCTATCATATTCCCTCTCTATTATATTCAACTCTATCATATTCCCTCTATAATATTCCCCTCTATCATATTCATCTCTATCATATTCCCTCTATCATATTCCTCTCTATCAAATCCCCTCTATCATATTCCCCTTATCATATTCTTCTCTATCAAATCCCCTCTATCATATGTTAAGACCCAATCCCGGAGATGAGAAGCAGGTACGGGAGTCAAACATTTAATCGGGAACAGACATAGAACAAGACAGTAACATTGTCAGCACACGGGTAAACAATGACATATGACAATCAGTTCAGAAGCAGGGATCAGAGCGGGGAACCCAACAGATATGGGGAAGGTAATGACAGAGGTGATTTAGTCACAGGTGAGTCCAATAATTGCTGATGCGCGTGACGGGGGAAGGCAGGTGTGTGTAATGATGATGGCAGGAGCGAGCAATGCTGGGGAGCCTGGCGCCTCGAGATACAGGGGGAAGATCGAGAGCAGGAGTGACACATATTACACTCTATTATGTTCCCCTCTATAATATTCCCTCTATCATATTCCTCTATATAACTTTCCTCTATCATATTCCTCTCTTTCAAATTCCCCTCTATCATACTCCTCTCTGTCATGTTACCCTCTATCATATTCTTTATATATCATGTCATGACGTTGGCCTGTGGGTAAGGTTTATGACCCCCCATAAATACCTTTCTCCCTTCCCCTCTCTTTCTGAACCTACCGAAGGACTGCTGTCCTGAAGGACTGCTGTCCTGTTAAATATAGAGAGTCTGGGAACATCAAACAAATGGGGAAAGGAACCATATTTTGGTAATAAAAAACCAGTTGGAAATATGCTTTGAACGCAATGAGTATGGATGTCAGTTCGGTTGTCATCTGAGACATTATGACTGATGACAGGACGACATAAACTGTACCTGGGAAAGTATACACCCTCTAGTTATCAGAGTCACATGGAATTGTTATGCAAATTGAAATGTTTGATATTGAAATTGTTTGTTAGGAGATTAAATGTAATTTTAGCTTCCAAATGAGAGAATTGGGTTTTCATAAGGAAAGTGCCCTGCTTGATCAGTGGCCCACCCCTGTGAAGAGACAGGGGTTATAAAACGATGAAACACATCCTTCCCCCTCTCCACTATATAAGCCTTTGATGAAAAGATAACCACATGTTCCAGTACGTGAGGTCTGCAGCCTCTACGTTAGAAGGACACACGTCAAGTACAGAACTAAGCCAACCTCGGCGTGAGCTTTGGTGGCGAATGGTATGAACTTTGAGCTTAATCACTACAGAAGTGATACTTCCTAGCCGTTGAGTTAGCAGCGGCCGCTGAAGACGTGGGTAGGAAAGGACGGACGACGGATCCAGTCTAACAAACAGACGAAGATACCACCACGTATCCAATTTACCACCAGAGACATTCTTCCGAGGACAGGAAGATCTGTTGGCCAACCCGGCTAGGCATCTACGACCAATCTACCGAAGCGCAGCTCAGAGTAAATATTTATTGCATTTTCCTTTTTCCAAATGGGGGTCATTTAGAATGCATAAGATAATGTATTAACGATAGCATAGCTGCTGTTGCTTTGTTCCTAAGTCTTCCCGCTCTTTCACTCAAGCCCAACCCCTTTCTTTGTGTAACCAGCTTTCATACAGGTTCCGTCTACAGGGATGTTTTCTGTATGACATCATTTGTATTCTGTGTATTTGTAATTCTGTGATTGGTTTAGGTATTTAGTAAATAAATAATTAAACCCAATTTTGTATTGTGATTCAACTTGTTAGCAGGGTTGTGAAGATAACCAAGAATTTACAACTTTATTATGAGACTGAAAATAAGATGATTAAGATGAGGATCGATGTAAAAGATTATAAGTATTTTAAGAGTTTATTCGGAAGATAACGGCTCTATAAACTCTTCCGTGGTGCGACTTTCTAGTTAATTACATTTACATGATTAGCTTAATCAGTAATATTAATTACAGAGAAAGGATTTATAGAATAGCATGAAATATACTAATCTGATAGCCAAAGACACGATAATCATATCTTATATCATTTATTTTCCCCTCTATCAATTCCCCCAAACATTCCTCAATCAATTCCTCTAGTCATATTCCGGCTGCTTTGAGTGATGTATTGTTGTTCTACCTTCTTGTCTTGTTTGTTGTTGTCTGTGCCCAACAATGTTTGTGCCCTGTTTTGTGCTGTGACATGTGTGTTGCCTCGATGTTGTTGTATGTTGGGTTGTAACATGTTGTGTTGTAATGTGTTGCTGCCATGCTATGTTGTGCCTTAGGTCTCTCATGACGTAGTGTGTGTTGTGGGATGTGTGGTTGTTGTATTTTAATTTAATGTATTTATATTTTTTAATCCCAGCCCCCATCCCCATAGTAAGGCTTTTGCCTTTGGAAGGGTCATTGCATATAAGAATTGTTTAAACTTGCCTAGTAAAATAAAGGTTAAATGAAATAAAAAATAAAACAAAACCCATCATATTATATATTCTCTCTATATACTATATTTTCTCAGTATCATAACTCTCTATCATTTTACCCTCTATATATCCTCATATATAATTCCTCCTTCAATTCCTCTGTATTTTATTTTATAACCCAAATTCCCCATCATTTTCATATATCTCCTCTTATTAATTCCCAATCATATTCTCATATATATTCCTCTGTCATATTCCTCTATTGTATTCCTCTATATATTCTTATATATATTCCCTCTATGGCTGCTTTGGTGTGTATTGTTGTCTCTACCTTCTTGTCTTGTTTGTTGTTGTCTGTACCTCAACAATGTTGTGCCCTGTATTGTCCTGCTAACATGTTGTGTTGCCGTGTTGTTTTTGCTCCATGTTGTTGTTATGTTGTGTTGGAAAACAGGAGTTGTCATGTGTTGCTGCCATGTTGTGTGAT
>NW_025547286.1:0-12669 GCF_905237065.1 Salmo salar
ATGTTACGGAGTCTAGTTGATAGGTAATCGACTAGCCGGACTGTTCCCCCGGACTCCGCGTGTAGGGATTTGTACAATGCATGAACAAGGCTATTGAACTAGACATTGGTGTCTGTCTTTATTACTTTATCCAATATATCATACTGAAACATGGTATCAGAAGTGGCTCCGAAAACCATACGTTTGTTATTTTTGTAGCTAAGTACAGTATAGGCGCGGTTACGTTCCATATGCGAACACACGCCGATTCCTAGTCACAACACTGATCAACTAGTTGTTAGCTGGTTAGCTAGCATCACTACCTACCTCGATGACTGAAGGCAAAGAAGTCTCCTATTCCATCGCTATGGCAGCGAACATTCCGCCACCTAATCCCATGGTTCTCACAGGGGACTGGAATACTAATTGGGACAATTTCAGGGATGAATTCGAGGACTATGCGCTGGCGACCGGTCTACATGAGAAACCCAACGAGGTACAAGCGGCAACTCTGAGGGAGTTTAATGGGCAGCGAATGCAGGCATATCTACCGGCACAATCTCACCCTCACAGCGCGACAACAGTGTGATGCAAAGGCTATATTGGATGCATTGAGAATTACTTCAAACCCGCCAGAAACGTAATTTACGAGCGGTTCGTTTTCGGAAGCTGCAAACAGGAAGAGGGTGAGTCAGTACACAACTTTGTAACCCGTTTGAGAGAAAAATCCGCCACTTGTGAATACGGGGGATTGAAAGATGAATTGATTCGTGACAAAATAGTACTGGGAATTGCAAATGAGGATACACGCCGGCGTCTACTGAGAGAGAGAGGCTTAACATTAGTAACTGCCATCGAAATGTGCCGCACTGCTGAAGTCACTGACATGAGAATGAGAGCAATGGAAATCGAAACCCCACGCTCCGACGTTGACACTGTTCACGCTGTTGCTAGGCAGACATTCAGGCAAAACCAATCAAGGCAGAGTAATTCACCACGAACGGTGAACACAGAGAGCCCAGTAGCATGTATATACTGTGGGAATACGCACACACGTGGCAAAGAGCACTGCCCTGCCTATGGAAAACCATGCAGAGCTTGTGGAACTAATAATCACTTTGCAAAAGTGTGTCTCAAAAGCAAAGAAGGGTGAGTGAGGGCAAGATTCACTGTGTTGATGATGTCACTCAATGTTCAGGGCTGAACAGTGAAAGTAACATTTACATGCATGAATCCATTGGGGCTGTACACTCAAGAGGGAAGAAATGGTTTGTGACACTACGATTACACAACAAGCAACAACAATGTCAACTGGATTCCGGTGCTACATGCAACGTAATGAGCTACAAAGACAAAATCAATCTGGCACCTGACACGCATCTATTGCCCAGCGATACTAGACTAAAGCTGTACTCAGGAGAGCTAATGAGCTCTATGGGCACCTTTGAGACCGAATGTGTTATTCGGGGACGCAAACACAAGCTGGAGTTTGAGATTGTGAAAACCAGTCAACATCCTCTCCTCTCAGGCTCTACATGCGAACGCCTGGGACTGATGCAGTTCACTGTACCAAATGACCTGCACATTGTGGATCATGTCCAGCATGGACCCCTGTCCAAAGAACAACTACTCAACAGATATGACGATGTATTCAACATGCCCGTTGAATCAGTGCCTGGTGAGGTACACTTTGAAGTGGATGAGAGCATCACTCCAGTCCAGTGTGCTCCTCGCAATGTGCCCATTGCAATGAAAGTGGCTGTGAAGGCCCAGCTGGACAAGTATGAGGCCGATGGCCACATGACATCTGTGACCGAACCAACTGACTGGATCAGCAATATGGTCATAGTGAAAAAACCAGAGAAGCTGAGGGTCTGCATCGACCCAAAGCATCTGAACCAAGCATTGAAACGATCCCACTACATCATGCCGACACTAGAGGATGTCCTCTACAAGCTTCCCAAGGCCAGGATTTTCACCTTGGTGGATGCCCGAGATGCATTCCTTCAATGCAAGCTGGACGAAGAAAGCAGCTTCATGACTACCTTCTGGACCCCCTGGGGTCGGAAACGCTGGCTCAAGCTCCCGTTTGGTGTCTCAGTGGCACCTGAGGTATACCAACGCAAGCAGCACGAGTTACTGGCTGGGCTCAAGGGCATTGAACCCATCGCTGATGATGTCCTGATCGTAGGCTGTGGTGACACAGACGATGAAGCAGAACGCGACCACGATGTGAAGCTCCTGGCACTGATGGAGCGCTGTCGAACAGTTAAGCTTCGTCTTGGCCTGAAGAAACTACAGTTCAAGGTGAAAGACGTCCACTTCCATGGCCACATTCTTTCGGCAAAAGGCCTGAAGCCGGACCCAGACAAGGTCCGAGGCGATCCTCGACATGCCAAACCCATCTGATGCAAAAGGAGTACAGCGTCTCATCGGTTTTGCAAACTATCTTGCAAAGTTCATGCCACACCTATCAGCAGTCTGTGAGCCTCTGCGCCGGTTGCTGGACAAAGACACACCATGGCACTGGCTACCCAAGCACGAGGCAGCGGTGCAGGAGATGAAATCTCTGGCTTCATCCATGCCAGTGTTGCGCTACTACGACGTCCACGAAGCCTGTCACAATCCAGAGTGACTCCAGTCAAAGGGGACTTGGATGCTGCCTTATGCAGGAAGGCCAACCCGTTGCGTTTGCCTCGAGAGCGCTCACCCCCACCGAACAGAACTATGCACAAATTGAGAAAGAGTGCCTCAGCATCGTCTTCTCTTGCCAGCGATTCCATCACTACTTGTATGGTCGAGAGCTGGTCACCGCTGAAACTGACCACAAACCACTCATTGCCATATTCAGTAAACCTCTCCTCAACGCGCCCAAGAGGCTTCAAAGCATGCTCCTGACTCTGCAAAACTACAGCCTGAAGGTCATTTACAAGCCAGGACCAGAGATGTACATCAGCGACACACTGAGCAGGGCAACGGCACAATGTACAGGCAGAGGCACTGCCTATCAGCGGCAGGCCATCTGTTCGCTACAGCAGGAACAACAAGATGTTCAACAGATCAATCAGGCAGACTACTTAAACGTCACAGATCACCGCCTAGCCCAGATCAGGCAACACACTGACAAGGACGAACACCTACAATCACTGAAGTCCATGGCTCTCGCAGGTTGGCCATACCTGAAAGAGGAGACACCTTTCACAGTGAGAGAATACTGGACCTTTCGAGATGAGATCAGCGTGCAAAATGGCGTCTTGTTCAGAGGTCAGAAGGTCATTATTCCCAAATCACTACGTCCAGAGATGCTTACCCGCATACACTCCAGTCACGTTGGAGGTGACGCATGCTACCGCCAGGCTCGTGAAACATTATACTGGCCAAACGTGCAAGCAGAAATTAAAGACTTTGTCAGCAACTGTACCACATGCAACGAGTACGCTCATGAACAGCAAAAGGAAACCATGATGTCACACGAACTGCCCACAAGGGCCTGGCAAATCGTCAGCATGGACTTATTCAGCCACAGACAAAAGGACTATCTTCTCATTGTGGATCACTACTCTGACTTTTGGGAAATTGAACTGCTCCCTGACTTGTCTGCAGAGACGGTCATAAAGCGCTGCAAGGCGCAGTTTGCCAGGCAAGGTCAGCCTGACAAGGTAATCACGGACAATGGCCCACAATTCACTGCACAGTTCAAGCGTTTCGCCTCAGAATGGGAGTTTGACCTGCAACCTCCTCTCCAAGACACCCAAAAGCAAATGGCAAGGCAGAGTCAGCTGTCAAGATTGCAAAAAACCTGTTAAGCAGGGCCGCGCGACAGCAACGACCCTGGAAAGCGATCTTACAGTGGAGGAACACACCCACCGAAAACATGGACAGCAGCCCAGCACAACGCCTTCTGTCCAGACGTCTGAAGACTACCATCCCGTAGCTAACAAGCTACTTGAGCCCTGCGTCATGGTTGGCGTCACGCGGACAAACTGCGTCGCAGAAAGCAGCTCGCTAAGTGCTTCTACGACCGGACTGCTCGAGACCTACCAGAACTGGAGGTGGGTGAAGCGATAAGGATGAAACCGCTGCCGGGAGACCACACAGGACTTTGGAGGCTGGGCACGTGCCTACAGAGAGTTGCACCACGCTCTTACCTGGTGGATGTTGGTGGCTCCCTCTATCGTCGCAATCGGGTGGATCTGCGCATAGCAGAGCGGACAAACCAGAACACGCCATACACTCACCTAGATGAGATGGATCACAGTCCAGGCCTAAGGGTAAGAGGTGCAGAATTGAGACATGAGCCAACTGAAGGTGAGGCTTCTACCCCACCAAGCTCTCCAGCTCGTGGCCCTAATCCTACCCCTGTCAGAGCCAATACTTACTCACGGGTGGGTCGGCTGTGCAAGCCACCGGACAGGCTTACTCTGTAAGCAAGAGACTGTGTTAACTTGTCCTCCTGTTTATAAAAATAAACATTTAAAAAATAAAAATAAATAAAATAAAAGAAAATAAAGAAAAAAAGAAAATTTAAAAAGAAAGGAAGATGACAACTGAAGTAAAAAGAAAATGTCATGCGTTCTTAATTGTTATGACTTGATTGTTAAGAATTTAATGTTATGCTGTTATGTTTGCACTTTCTATTGAAAAGGATGATGTTACGGAGTCTAGTTGATAGGTAATCGACTAGCCGGACTGTTCCCCGGACTCCGCGTGTAGGGATTTGTACAATGCATGAACAAGGCTATTGAACTAGACATTGGTGTCTGTCTTTATTACTTTATCCAATATATCATACTGAAACAATAGAGGGAGTTTTTGGTGATGCCTTTTTTCTATTGTTGGAACGACAGATCAAAAGACTCCCGAAGAAAGGAAAGATGAAAGCTGTATGTTTTTCTCTCCTTCTCCTGCTGCTGGCATGTAGCTTTGGTGAGTCTGCCCATCAAGGTCTTCATCTTATTTCATGTCTTTATTTGACAGGGACAATGCCAAATAAACACATGTACCAGATTAAAGCTTGCTTGCTTATTCTCATCTCCATTCTTTATTCTCCAGTCTCCCAGTCTACACAATGGATAACCAGATACACTCCAATACAACAGAGATAATGCTGTTCTTCTGTTTTCTCCAGGAGAGGGTCTGAAATGCAACTCGTTGTGTTGGCAAGGCTGCAGAAACACAGTGGAGACCTGCCGTTTTGACCATGACACATGCGGCGCGGTGTTATTCAAGCCCCCACTCCGTGCAGTATCTATTATCCCCTTTACTAGGCAGTATTCCCTGAGTTTCATCTGTATATATCCCTTCACTAGGCACTTTACTGTGTTTAACCCTAGGATCAGTAACCAATTTGTAAAACACCAAATATTGGATCCTTTTGATTGACGTCTAAGGAAAACGTTTGCTTTATCCAATCAAGAAAATATGCTGGTTTGTCTTCTGTGTCTGGTGTTTTATCCTGTCTCGCTTCTCTCTCTCCACAGCTATCTCATACTTCAAGAGATGCATGAAGATGTCAGAATGCATGCTGCTGGGAAGCAACAAGGACATTGATGCCTATTGCTGCACCACCAACCAATGCAACTGAGAGACACATCCTCTGTCTACCATACTGTATACTGTACAGTCCATTAATTGTACTAATCAATGCACATGATTGAAACTGTCAAGAAGTAACAGAAATAAAGTTGTGCTTTTTCCAAACAGTTAGCATTTATTTATTATTTATGTTTGACATAATTAACATGTGATTAGCCAGGTGATGGCCTGAAACATGACCATTGCACTGAGCAAGTTCAGTTTATACATGATAAGTCAAATACAAGTCATATACAGCCTATATTAAGTATTACCCAATACCTCCACAGAAAATATAGACTACATGTAGTTGTTCTGTTGAGGGTTTGATATCTTAAAATGATCATTACACACTCTGTCCCGATGTGGAATGTCCACATGTGGAACAGAGCAGACCATGGATAACTATAGTTTTAACTGTGCTTTGTGGAAAGTAAAAATTATTCAGTGAAATTGACTACTTTTCTAAGCTATTTAAATACAGATCTGGAAAGTAACTACTTTTGTTTAACTATTTGAATACAGATCTGAGAAAGCAACTGCTTCAAAAAGTATATTTGCAAGAAAATGTATGTGAACCTTTTGGAATTACCTGGATTTCTGCATAAATTGGTCATACAGTTTGAGTCTAAGTCACAACAATAGACAAACACAGTCTGCTTAAACTAATAACACAAGCAATTATACGTTTTCATGTCTTTATTGAACATACCGTGTAAACACTCACAGTGTAGGGTGGAAAAAGTATGTGAACCCTTGGATTTAATAACTGGTTGACCCTCCGTTTTCTGTAGTTGCGGATAAGACCTGCACAACGTTTAGGAGGAAATTTGGACCATTCCTCTTTACAAAACTGTTTCAGTTCAGTAATATTCTAAGGATGTCTGGTGTGAACCGCTCTCGAGGTCATGCCACAGCATTTTAAATCGGATTGAGGTCAGGACTCTGACTGGGCCACTCCAGACAGCGTATTTTCTTCTGTTGAAGCCATTCTGTTGTTGATTTACTTCTGTGTTTTAGATCGTTGTTCTGTTGCATCACCCAACTTCTGTTGAGCTTCAATTGGCGGACAGTTAGCCTTACATTCTCCTGCTAAATGTCTTGATAAACTTGGGAATTCATTTTCCGTCGATGATAGCAAGCTGTCCAGGCCCTGAGGCAGCAAAGCAGCCCCAAACCATGACTCTCCCTCCACCATACTTTACAGTTGGGATGAGGTTTTGATGTTGGTGTGCTGTGCCTATTTTTCTCCACACATAGTGTTGTGTGTTCCTTCCAAATAACTCAACTTTAGTTTAATCAGTCCACAGAATATTTTGCCAGGAGCGCTGTGGAACATCCAGGTGCACTTTTTGAGAACTTCAGACTTGCAGCAATGTTTTTTTTGGACAGCAGTGGCTTCTTCCGTGGTGTCCTTCCATGAACACCATTCTTGTTAGTGTTTTACATATTGTAGACTTGTCAACAGAGATGTTACCATGTTCCAGAGATTTCTATAAGTCTTTAGCTGACACTCTAGGTGTCACGTCCTGACCAGTATAAGGGTTATTTGTTATTGTAGTTTGGTCAGGACGTGGCAGAGGGTATTTGTTTTATGTGGTTCGGGGTGGTGTTTTTGTAGAAGGGTATTTGATTTAGGTATTCTGGGGTTTTTGGGCACTGTTCCTTGTTAATGTATTTCTATGTTTAGTCTAGTTAGTTGTATTTCTATGTTTAGGTTAATGGGGGTTGGACTCTCAATTGGAGGCAGGTGCTTTTCGTTGCCTCTGATTGAGAGTCCTATATATGGGTATGTGTTTGGTTTAGTGTTTGTGGGAGATTGTCTCTTGTTTTTGTGTGTGTGAGCCTTACAAGACTGTTTGGTTGTTCGTGAGTTCTTCGTCGTTTGTTATTTTGGTGTTTTCTTGGTTTCAATAAATATCAAGATGAGCATCCACATTCCTGCTGCGTTTTGGTCCTCCTTTCCCGACGACAACCGTGACACTAGGATTCTTCTTAACCTCAGTGAGCATTCTGCACTGTGCTCTTGTAGTCATCTTTGGACTGCAGGATGGCCACTCCTAGGGAGAGTAGCAACAGTGCTGAACTTTCTCTATTTATAGACAATTTGTCTTACCGTGGACTTTATGAATATCAAGGCTTTTAGAGATACTTTTGTAACCCTTTCCAGCTTTAGGCAAGTCAAAAATTCTTAATTTTAGGTCTTCTGAGACCTCTTTCGTTTTCGAGGCATGGGTCCCATCAGGCAATGCTTCTTGTGAATAGGAAATGCACATTTTGTGAGTGTTTTTATAGGGCTAGGCAGCTCTAACCAACATCTCCAATCTAGTCTCATTAATTGGACTCCAGGTTAGTTGACTCCTGACTCCAATTAGCTTTTGGAAAAGTTATTAGCCTAGGGGTTCACATACTTTTTCCAACCTACACTGTGAATGTTTAAATGATGTATTCAATAAAGACATGAAAACGTATAATTGTTTGTGTGTTATTAGTTTAAGCAGACTGTGTTTGCCTATTGTTGTGACTTAGATGAACATCAGATCAAATTGTATGACTAATATATGCAGAAATCCAGGTAATCCCAAAGGGTTCACATACTTTTTCTTGCTACTGTATATCGAGTAGGCTAAGGGAACTACTAAACCTGAGTAAATATTGCCATTATCTCACACAAGTGACTCATAGATAGCAGCTTTATTAGCATATTATGCTGTATAAAAGAGAAGGAGAGGAAAGTAAAGTAAAGAGAGCTCAACACACATCTAAAGGAAGTACAATCAGGTGAGCAACTACTCCACAATCTATTGCTCTTCATAACTTTGTCTCATGATATTGTGCTACTTGGGTTGTGAAATGGTTGGTTTCAGAATGTTTCTGCACATTTAAAGTATATAAGAGGTAGACCTACATAGACTTACAGTACATGTTGTAATTGTTGGACATAGCATAATCCCACCATATAAAGGGAGTCTTTGATGATGCACTTTATATTGTTGGAAGACAGATCTAAAGACTCCTGAAGAACAACAGAGGAAAGATGAAAGCTGTATGTTTTTCTCCTTCTCCTGCTGCTGGCATGTAGCTTTGGTGAGTCTGCCCAACAAGGTCTTATTTTAGCATATAATAACTCACCAACAGTTACTCTTGAATCGTTCAAGCAAGATGCACCTGTCACGTCCTGACCATGAAAGCTGTTATTTTCTATGGTAGAGTAGGTCAGGGCGTGACAGTTTTTTTTTCTAGTTTAGATTGTCTATGTTGTTATGTTCTAGTTTTGTATTTCTATGTTGGGTTTTGTTTGGGATGATCTCCAATTAGAGGCAGCTGGTCATGGTTGTCTCTAATTGGAGATCATACTTAAGTAGGTGTTTTTCCCACCTGGGTTTGTGGGAGATTGATTCTGAGTAAGTGTATGATAACTCTTACGTCACGGTTTGTTGTTTTTGTTCATTCAGTTTATTTTGTATGTATTGCGAAGTTTCACAGTTCAATAAAATATGTGGAACGATAATCACGCTGCACTTTGGTCCGCTTCATCCTACAACAACCGTCACAGAAGATCCCATCACAATATGACCAAGCAGCGTGGTATGGACCAGTGGACTTTTGAGAAGATTAGGAGGAGTATATCCTGGACTTTGGAAGGAATAGTGGCAGGAGACAAGAGCCTGCCAGGGAAGCAGGCGGAAGCAGCGAAGGAGGGACAGCTACGAAGTCGGGAAGGAAGGCCCAGAAACCCCAAGATACATTTATTTTTTTTGGGGGGCACATGGAGCAGTCGGACCGGACCTGAGGAGGGGACCAGAGTCAATCCAGGAGAAGATAGATATGGGAGCGTTGTTGCGTTGGTGGAGGATGCACGGATTTTTCCCAAAGGAACGTGTTATCAGTTTGGTGCCATCTGAGTCAGCTCCCGCTACTCGCCCTGAGGGGCGTGTTACCAGTCTGGCTCCACCTGTACCTGCTCCACGCACCCGGCCTCCAATGAGTCTCTCCGGTCCGGTCCGGTGTGTCCTGTTCCTGCTCTCCGTACTCGCCCTGAGGTGCATGTTACCAGTCTGGCGCCACCTGTGCCAGCCCCACGCATCAGGCCTCTGGTGACAGTTCCCAGTCCAGAGTTTCGGCGACAGTCCCCAGTTCGGTGAGACCTGTTCCGGCTCCACGTAAGAAGCCTGTGTTGATGATCCATGGCACAAAGCCTCCAGTGGTGATCCATGGCGCGGAGCCTGCAGTGATGATTCATGGCATGGAACCTGCAGCGACGGTCCCCAGCCCGGAACCTCCTGAGGGCCTGCAGCCCGAGCCTCCGGCGATGATCTACGGTCCGGTTCTCCGGCGATCCACGGTCCGGTGGCACAAAAGCGTAGGGATCAGTGGGCGGAGCAGGGGCTACGCCCGGCGGAGCCGCCACCATGGGTAGATGCCCACCGGACCCTCCCCTATAGGTTCAGGTTTGCGGGGGTACTGTCACGCCCTGACCTGAGAGAGACGTTTTATTTCTCTATTTTGTTAGAACAGGGTGTGGGGCGGGCATTCTATGTGATGTATTTCTTTGTTTTGGCGAGTATGGTTCCTAATCAGAGGCAGCTGTCTATCGTTGTCTCTGATTGGGAATCGTGCTTAGGCAGCCCTTTTCCCTCCTTCAGTGTGGGATCTTGTCTTTGTACAGCTCAGTAAGCCTGCAGAACGTGACGTTCGTTTTCCGTTTATTATTTTGATTTAGTGTTCTGAGTTATAATAAATACTGAACATGAGCACTTACCACGCTGCACCTTGGTCTCCTCCTTTCGACGATCGTCCACAGCACCAAACCAATTTTCACATGTTCAGGCTATCCTAACTTCAAATTACTTAAAACTTGAATTAACTATATACCATTGCTAAATTAGCATAATATAACTCACCAACAGCAACTCTTTAACTGTTCAAACTACATACACCAAACTAACTTTCACATGTTCAGGCTATCCTAAATTCTAATTATTTTATTAACTAACTATATAAATTTGTATAAAATAACCCACCAACAGTAACTCTTGAACCGTTGAAGCTAGATACACCAAACCAATTTTCCCATGTTCAGGCTATCCTAACTTTTCCTTTACCCTACTTTGTCAACTATAACCAGTTACAGTACCACCATTACTAGTGCAGACACTACCACTACAGAACTCCAAAAAGAAACGTCCTCTCACTGTCCACTGTTTATTTTAAGCAAACTTAACATATGTAAATATTTGTATGAACATAGCAGATTCAACAACTGAGACATAAACTGAACAAGTTCCCACAGACATGTGACTAACAGAAATTGAATAATGTGTCGTTGGACAAAGGGAGGTCGGGGTCAAAATAAAAAGTAACAGTCAGTATCTGGTGTGGCCACCAGCTGCTTTAAGTGCTGCAGTGCATCTCCTCCTCATGGACTGCACCAGATTTGCCAGTTCTTGCTGTGAGATGTTACCCCACTCTTCCACCAAGGCATTTCTTGGGAATGGCCCAAGCCCTCACCCTCAGATGCAACAGGTCCCAGACGTGCTCAATGGGATTGAGATCCGGGCTCTTCGCTGGCAATGGCAGACCACTGACATTCCTGTCTTGCAGAAATCACGCACAGAATGAGCAGTATGGCTGGCGGCATTGTCTGCTGGAGGGTCATGTCAGGATGAGCCTGCGGAAGGGTACCACATGAGGGGGAGGATATCTTCCCTGTAACGCACAGTGTTGAGATTGCCTGCAATGACAACAAACTCAGTCCGATGATGCTGCGACACACCGCCCCAGACCATGATGGACCCTCCACTTCCAAATCGATCCCCCTCCAGAGTACAGGCCTTGGTGTAACGGTGTAACGCTCATTCCTTCCGGCGATAACGAATCCGACCATCACCCCTGGTGAGACAAAACCGCAAATCATCAGTAAAGAGCACTTTTTGCCAGTTCTGTCTAATCCAGCGATGGTGGGTTTGTGCCCATAGGCAACATTGTTGCCGGTGATGTCGGGTGAGGACCTGCCTTACAACAGTCCTACAAGCCCGCAGTCCAGCCTCTCTCAGCCTATTGTGGACGGTCTGAGCACTGATGGAGGGATTGTGCATTCCTGGTGTTAACTTCGGGCAGTTGTTGTTACCATCCTGTACCTGTCCTGCAGGTGTTGTGCAAGTGTTACACGTGGTCTGCCACTGCGAGCACGATCGGCTGTCCGTCCTGTCTCCCTGTAGCACTCTCTTAGGCATCTCACAGTACAGACATTGCATTTATTGCCCTGGCTATATCTGCAGTCCTCATGCCTCCTTGCAGCATGCCTAAGGCACGTTCACGCAGATGAGCTGGGACCCTGGGCATCTTTCTTTTGGTGTTTTTCAGAGTCAGTAGAAAGGTCTCTTTAGTATCCTAAGTTTTCTTAACGGTGACCTTAATTGCCTACCGTCTGTAAGCTGTTAGTGTCTTAATGATCGTTCCACAGGTGCATGTTCATTAATTGTTTATGGTTCATTGGACAAGCATGGGAAACAGTGTTTAAACCCTTTACAATTGAAGATCTGTGAAGTTATTTTGATTTTTACGAATTATCTTTGAAAGACAGGGTCCTGAAAAAGGGACGTCACTTTTTTGCTGAGTTTATAATGTATTTCAAAACCATACATACTTTGAAACATGCTAGCAAACACAGCACATTTTCTTCCCGGATATGTACTTTTCAGTGATCACTGTTAGCCTAAAGAGTTTATTTAATATAGATACAACTTCAGCTAGCTATCAGTAGGTCTGAATACGAACCTATTCTACGTAGTTCTTCAACTACCACAAAAATACTTTTAAAGAGCTGTCATCTCATTTCTCCCTCCAAATAATAGCTTAACTTTCTAATCATTATATAATCAGTCAACTAAATCAAACTTCATTCACACTGAACATTTTACAAAAGAAAATTGTGCATCTACTTATCTGAAACCCACAGCGTGAATGATTTAGGTTGCTTTACTTTCCTAAGTGTGTTGTCCACATGATCCTGCCTTTTATTCCCATCTGTCTTTCTTCTTTTTAGTTTTCACACGCATAACAACTGTAGTTTAGACATTTTTGTGATATAGCTGCCCACAATCCAATATATGT
>NW_025547287.1:0-15680 GCF_905237065.1 Salmo salar
ATAAATTACTGACAGTTGTTTTGTTTTGTACACTTTGTACAAAATAATAAAACGCAGAACTACAGGATGTTTCTTAACATAACTCTTTATTAACTAGCTACAACTACATGTTAGCCTATCTCCAACCACGATCAACTGCCCATGACCTAACCGTCTGGGTGGTCTTAACCAATCACCGCACAGTATGATACGGCGGTAAAATGCATCCAATTATAATTCAGTATGTATTCACATATGAATATTACATCCCCCCTTCTTTTAAACAAAATACAAATGTTTTACATATTCTAAGCTTTTCTTTTGGATACATGCTCTGTAGTTTGAACTCAAGGTAGGTAACCATTTATATTGCATAATACACCAACTGAATCAACATAGACTCTGAAACAATGATCCAACTTTTCAAACAAGGGATTCTCAGCAACTCAGCTTTCACTGTAGAAATGACATCTTAACATTTGAAACAAATACAATACCAAAGCATGTCAAGTGAACTTTCAATAACAAGTTTACAGTCTGGAACGCTTTTTAGGGCAGCGATCCGCCTACACCCTTTGACATTTCACAGGTCGAGGACAGCTCTGGGCTTGACCTCTCTTCCTGACCTTGTGCGATATGATGTTGAGCATGCCTCTGTGTCAGTCAACAGCTCTTGTGGTGTTGCAGGTAAGTGTGGTGTATGTTGTGCTGTGTGTGTGTTTAGTCCATCACGTTCTCTTTCAGGGGAACAGTTCATCTCATCAGTGTGTTGTTCTTTTGTGTTCAGTAAGTGACGCGATTGCGGCGGTACACTGCTCCTTCTGCTGTGCGGACGTGATATGAACGTTCAGTGTCAGCTGGCTGGATGACGACTGCTGGTTTCCAGAGGCCATGCTCCTGGATTCTAACTGACTCTCCGTCGATCAGTGGTGGCAGTGGTCTAGCTGACCTGTCGTAGTATCGCTTTTGTTGTTGTTGTCTCTGTGCACGTTTTTCATGCATTTCCTTGTAGCTGACAACCTCAGGTTGCAGCTGCTGGTTGGTGCTGGGAAGGGTTGAGCGAAGTCTGCGGCTCATCAACAGCTGGGCTGGTGATTTGAAGTTGTCAACTGGAGTGTTGCGGTATTCAAGGAGACTGAGGTAGGGGTCTCTCTTGTCTGCTTTTGCTTTGTCCATGAGTGATTTAGCAATCTGCACAGATTTTTCAGCAAGGCCATTACTTTGAGGGTAATGTGTGAACTCATGTGTGAACTCCCATGCTTTTGTGAAGGATTCAAACTCATTTGATTTGTAACAGGGCCCATTGTCAGATATTAAAGTCTCTACAATGCCATGCCTGGCAAAGGCTGCTTTCAGCTTGTGTATCACAGCTGCAGATGTGGTGCTGTGAAGCTTGTCGAGTTCGAAGTATCTGCTGTAGTAGTCCACTGTTACGATGTAGTCCTCGTTGTTCCAGGTGAACAGATCGGTTGCCACAACCTGCCAGGGTCGGTCTGGGATACAGTGAGGTAACATTGGCTCTTTGGTGTTTGAGGGGCGTCTTTCAAGACAGATGGTGCATCTACCAACAATGTCCTCTATTTGTTTGCACATTCCAGGCCAAAACAAAATGTCCCGTGCTCTCTGTTTGCACTTTTCCATGCCCATGTGTCCAGCATGGATCTTTGTCAAAATCTCTTCTCTGAGACTGGTAGGAATAATGATTTTCTCTCCTTTGAAAATGATTCCGTTGATCTGTGATAGTTCATCACGATGGTTCCAGAATTCTGAGACGCTCTGAGGGCATTTTCTCCTCTCCTCAGGCCATCCATCCTGTATGACTTTCCTCAGCTGTGTGAGTTGTGAGTCCTTGTCTGTTTCTGCTTGGATCTCCTTCAGTTTCGTGTCACTAACTGGTAAGTTGCTGTACACAGTGTGCACTTGCATGTCCATGCCCTCACTGAGGCTGCTGTCCTTGTAGGTAAGAAACTTCCTGGAGAGTGTGTCTGCGACAGGGATGTCTTTGCCTGGACGGTGAGTGATAGTCAAGTCGTATTTTTGTAGTTGAAGGATCATTCTCTGTAGCCTTGGCGGGGCTGCAGCTAGTGGTTTCCTCATGATTGACTCAAGGGGCTTGTGGTCGGATTCCACAATGACTTGTCGTCCATATACGTACTGATGGAAACGTTTACATCCGAACAGAATGGCATAGAGCTCCTTTTCGATTTGAGCGTAGTTGATTTCACAGTCTGTGAGAGATTTGGAAGCGTAGCCGATGGGCTTTCCTTCTTGCAGTAGCACTGCACCTAGTCCATACTTCGACGCGTCCACTTGGAGTCTGAGCTCTTTGTTGGGGTCGTAGTAGGCAAGGATTGGTCCTGGTTCTCTCGTGATCAAGTCTTTCACATTCTGGAAAGCAATGTCGTGTTGCTTGTCCCAAAGAAACTCACTGGACTGCTTTAGCAGTTGACGCAGGGGTGCATTAGCATTGGAGAGGCTGGGTGCGAACTTGGCTAAGTAGTTGACCATGCCAAGCACTGTTTCCAGCTCTGCACGGTTCTTTGGTGGCTCCATTTCTTTTATGGCTGAGATCTTCTGTGGATCTGGCTTGATTCCATTCGCTGTGAGAAGATGTCCGAAGTAGCTGACCTCTGTAGCGCTGACTGTGCTCTTCTCGGGGTTGAGCCGGACTCCTCTCTCGCGGGACCTTTGCAGCATCGCGCGGAGGTTTCGGTCGTGCTCCTCTTTGGTTCGACCATAAACAAGGATGTCGTCCACAATTGCCACAACTCCGTCGAGGCCTTCATATACTTCGTCAATCTTTCGCTGAAACTCGTCTTGGGCTGAGATAATCCCAAAAGGCAGGCGACGGAACCTGTAGCGTCCAAACGGTGTGTTGAATGTTGTGAGCTTAGATGACTCTTCTGTGAGCTTGATAGCCCAGTAGCCTGATCTAGCGTCCATGACACTGAAGTAGTGTGCTCCCGCTAGCTTGTGCGTGATACCATCTAGCGTCGGTAAAGGGTAATGGGGGCGTTTGATAGCCTTGTTCAAGTCTCTTGGGTCGAGGCATACTCGGAGCTTGCCTGTGCGTGGTTTCTCCACCACCACTAACGCGTTTACCCAGTCAGTCGGTTCTGTAACCTTGGTGACTATGTCAGATTGCTCCATGCTCTCCAACTCTTTCTTCAGACGGGCACGGAGAGCAAGGGGAATCTTTCTCGGTGGGTAGACCACAGGGGTTGCGTCTGGGTCAAGGTGAATGGTACATTCTCCTGGGAATAATCCTATTCCTGTAAAGACATCAGCAAACTCCTCCAGTACATTTTCTGTCTCTACTGGTGCTGTTACTGATAAAACTAGCTTGATGAGGTCCATGTCTAAACATGCTTTAAGACCTAGCACTGCAGGTGCTCTAGTGTCAACAACGTAAAAGTCCAACATCATGTCACTTTCCTTGTATTTGCATTTGAAAGTGCATGTGCCTTTTACTGGGAGCTGTTCACCACCATAACCATTCAGTCTGCGCATGGTGGGCTGTAGCTCGCACTCAGATGTCAAGCTGCGGTACTTATTCAGAGGAATAATGTTTACTTGTGCACCAGTGTCTAGTTTGAACTTTAGCTTTGTGCCTTGTGTTCCAATCTCAATGTCAGCAAAGGCTTGCTCTGTCTCTGATATGTGACTTTTCTGTGTCACTGAATCAATAAACAGTTCATCATCATTTGACTCTTTGATTGACATTTCATCTTCACTCACTGTGTGTACTGTTTTTCCACGGTAAGCTCTGCACACTTTTGCAAAGTGATTCCATTTACCACATTTAGTACACTGTTTGCCTTTAGCTGGGCAATTTCCTTGTTCGCCATGCACTTTGTATCCACAATATCCACATGTTTTGGGGCGTTTTGAGTCTGTGTCGCTCTGTTTTGGAGTTATGTCTCTCTCCGTTCTGAAACGCTCTCTCTGGGCACCGGAGGTGTGCTTTGATGTCTGCCTGACTGCGTGCACTGCTTGTTCACGTGATGCGCTCGTGCTGCGGCGCGAAATGGTTTTCATCTGAGCCTGTGCTAGCTCGTGAGATCTGGCTATGTCGATAGCTTTGTCCAGCGTTAGCTCAGACCCAACATTCAAAAGTTTCTCTCTCACTCGCGGTGAGTGTATTCCAAATACAATACGGTCCCTGACCATCTCATCCTTGTTTGCATAATCACAGTCTTTCACAAGCAGACGCAGCTCAGTCACAAACTGTTCAAAAGACTCGCTAGCTCCCTGTACTTTCTCATGGAATTTGTACCTAGCGAAAATTGTATTAGTCTTCGGCACAACATATGCTTCAAAACGATCGTAGTATGTTTTCAGTACCTTTGATTCAGCCTCGGTAAGTGTCCATGTGTTGTAAATATCTCTCCCTTTTCACCGATCCAGAGGAGCAGGTAGCTACATTTTTCCTCTTCTCCTCTTTCCTTCAGGGGACCCGTGAACATTAGCTCCACATGCTGTTTGTACTTACGCCATGCATCGGGTAAGTTTGTAGACTCCCAGTCCATTCGAGGTGAAGGAACTCCAGAAAAATCCATCTTTTAAGACCATTTACTCTGACACCATGTTTTGTTTTGTACACTTTGTACAAAATAATAAAACGCAGAACTACAGGATGTTTCTTAACATAACTCTTTATTAACTAGCTACAACTACATGTTAGCCTATCTCCAACCACGATCAACTGCCCATGACCTAACCGTCTGGGTGGTCTTAACCAATCACCGCACAGTATGATACGGCGGTAAAATGCATCCAATTATAATTCAGTATGTATTCACATATGAATATTACAACAGTGTCACCAGAAAAGCACCCCCACACCATCACACCTCCTCCTCCATGCTTCACGGTAGGAACGACACATGCGGAAATCATCCATTCACCTACTCTGCGTCTCACAAAGACACGGAGGTTGGAACCAAAAATCTCACATTTGGACTCGGACCAAAGGACAGATTTCCACTTGTCTAATGTCTATTGCTTGTGTTTCTTGGCCCAAGCAAGTCTCTTCCTATTATTGGTGTCCTTTAGTAGTGGCTTCTTTGCAGCAATTCGACCATGAAGACCTTTTTCACACAGTCTCCTCTGAACAGTTGATGTTGAGATGTGGCTGTTGCTTGAACTCTGTGAAGCATTTATTTGGGCTGCAATGTGAGGTGCAGTTAACTCCAATGAACTTATCCTCTGCAGCAGAGGTAACTCTGGGTCTTCTTATCCTGTGGCGCTCATCATGAGAGCCAGTTTCATCATAGCGCTTGATGGTTTTGCGACTGCACTTGAAGAAACTTTCAAAGTTCTTGAAATTTTCCTGATTGACTGACCTTCATGTCTTAAAGTAATGATGGACTATCGTATCTCTTTGCTTATTTGAGCTGTTCTTAATATGGATTTGGTCTTTTACCAAATAGGGCTATCTTCAGTATACCACCACTACCTTGTCACAACACAACTGATTGGCTCAAATGCATTAAGGAAAGAAATTCGGGTGGGAAACACCACTGGTGGGAAAAGGTGCATATTTTCTACATGCGGATTTTAGAACATTCGCATGGAAATCTGTCACCAATTGGATCGATACCTAGCTACTGGTGTGAAAATGTGGCTGCCATTTTCTTTCTCTCTGGCTGCTCATTATCACAGTGTGACATAAGACATACATTTTGCTAATGGCTAATTTCTCCATTATTCTGCAAATGTTAGGCGATTTTCCGCAGTATGCTACAGCCATTTATTCTGTATTGTTCTTAGTCAGCGATTGAATTTCTTAGACATCTCGTCTTACTGTGTGCTACTCGTGTTTAAGGGTAATACTTTGTAAAATAAGTGAGAAGACAGTTATTATGCTCCTGGGGCTAGTTTAGAATATTTATCAGAATTACTGTATAGAGTTTCAAGTCAATATACCAATTGCTTTCACAGCCCAAGAGTTCAACTAATAACATGTGTCCAAAATTCAATAAAAGAGTTGGGAAATCATTTGACAGGCCACCAAGCCAGTTTTAGTTTTAAGATCCCAAAGAATGACATTGATCCATGGTTCTACATGTTCAATCAACAAGTTTATGCAGCAGCTCTTTTTCCCATGTTCAAATAAAATCACAGGTTGGGCTTGGGTACTGTATCCAAACCTACAACCAGATACTCTCTCACAACTATGCTTTCACGTTTCAGGAAGTGTGTGAGACCCTGTGTAAACATCACTAGCAGGTTTGATTGAATTCCAGCTATATTGGAAAAGTGGGTAACACTTTACTTGACCTCCAGCATCTTAACACGTCATAACCACGTCATAACAGTTGACATGACTCGTTGTCGTGACGTGACTATTATTAATGTGATGACGGTTATTTTATAAAATCAATTAACTATGTTTAATTATTACGTGATTCAATTAATCATGTAACAATTAACTCATTTGTAACTTGGGGCACCATGGGAAAAGTTTGTTTAATGAGTTACTGTTTCCTGAATTAACTCAAGAATATATTAGAATATATCGTTATCATACCAGTCATCCATTTATCATTATTACCTCATATCGGTCTCATTCTGATGTCGTTGGCCTCGCAAATCTGCACAAACCCTAGTCTAAATGATGATTCAGTGATACACAAATTGGCTTAATTATTTATTTACTAACTAACTAAACAATAACACAGAAATACATAAACACACACAGTATAGGTTGAATTGATTACTTACATAATGCAATGAAGGTCCCTAGTGGACTAACCCGATATGATGGCTTGTTACACAATGGAAATGGGTGGGGAAAGAAAGAGCGGGAGAAACAGAGGGTACCCATCTTACATACAGTTGGAAAACTGCTCATGGGAATGTGAATACTTCGCACATGAACGACCGCTCAATCGGAAATAATTGCAATGTATATATTTACGCTTGTATGTCTCTGTCGTCTATCTCTGTTGAAATCGCCCAGTCCGTCTATGGGGAGTCGTCCGATGCAAGTCTCTGGTTGTCCACCAGAGGTCACAATGTCCTTAGTAGTTGTAGTAGGCTTCTTTCTCTGCATGTTCGTTGGACTGGATCCTTCAGATGTACCACAATGGTAATGACACGGAACTGTTCTTCTTTCATCTTCAGTCGAGATTCCTAGACTATTTTACAGTGAGGGGAAAAAGTATTTGATCCCCTGATGATTTTGTACGTTTGCCCACTGACAAAGAAATGATCAGTCTATAATTTTAATGGTAGGTTTATTTGAACAGTGAGAGACAGAATAACAACAAAAAAATCCAGAAAAACGCATGTCAAAATTGTTATAAATTGATTTGCATTTTAATGAGGGAAATAAGTATTTGACCCCTCTACAAAACATGACTTAGTACTTGGTGGCAAAACCCTTGTTGGCAATCACAGAGTTCAGATGTTTCTTGTAGTTGGCCACTAGGTTTGCACACATCTCAGGAGGGATTTTGTCCCACTCCTCTTTGCAGATCTTCTCCAAGTCAGTAAGGTTTCCAGGCTGACGTTTGGCAACTCGAACCTTCAGCTCCCTCCACAGATTTTCTATGGGATTAAGGTCTGGAGACTGGCTAGGCCACTCCAGGACCTTAATGTGCTTCTTCTTGAGCCACTCCTTTGTTGTCTTGGCTGTGTGTTTTGGGTCATTGTCATGCTGGAATACCCATCCACGACCCATTTTCAATGCCCTTGCTGAGGGAAGGAGGTTCTCACCCAAGATTTGATGGTACATGGCCCCGTCCATCGTCCCTTTGATGCGGTGAAGTTGTCCTGTCCCCTTAGCAGAAAAACACCCCCAAAGCATAATGTTTCCACCTCCATGTTTGATGGTGGGGATGGTGTTCTTGGGGTCATAGGCAGCATTCCTCCTCCTCCAAACACGGCGAGTTGAGTTGATGCCAAAGAGCTCCATTTTGGTCTCATCTGACCACAACACTTTCACCAGTTGTCCTCTGAATCATTCAGATGTTCATTGGCAAACTTCAGAGGAGCATGTAATGTGCTTTCTTGAGCAGGGGGACCTTGCGGGCGCTGCAGGATTTCAGTCCTTCACGGCGTAGTGTGTTACCAATTGTTTTCTTGGTGACTATGGTCCCAGCTGCCTTGAGATCATTGACAAGATCGTCCCGTGTAGTTCTGGGCTGATTCCTCACCGTTCTCATGATCATTGCAACTCCACGAGGTGAGATCTTGCATGGAGCCCCAGGCCGAGGGATATTGACAGTTCTTTTGTGTTTCTTCCATTTGCGAATAATCACATCAACTGTTGTCACCTTCTCACCAAGCTGCTTGGCGATGGTCTTGTAGCCCATTCCAGCCTTGTGTAGGTCTACAATCTTGTCCCTGACATCCTTGGAGAGCTCTTTGGTCTTGGCCATGGTGGAGAGTTTGGAATCTGATTGATTGATTGCTTCTGTGGACAGGTGTCTTTTATACAGGTAACAAACTAAGATTAGGAGCACTCCCTTTAAGAGTGTGCTCCTAAATCTCAGCTCGTTACCTGTATAAAAGACACCTGGGAGCCAGAAATCTTTCTGATTGAGAGGGGGTGAAGTACTTATTTCCCTCATTAAAATGCAAATCAATTTATAACATTTTTGACATGCGTTTTTCTGGATTTTTTGGTTGTTATTCTGTCTCTCACTGTTCAAATAAACCTACCATTAAAATTATACACTGATCATTTCTTTCTCAGTGGGCAAATGTACAAAATCAGCAGGGGATCAAATACTTTTTTCCCCTCACTGTTCATATACAGCTGCACACTGTGAATGTCTAATCTTCACCTTCACTCGTCGAGAGTTTACGGGTCTTACCATTTTCTGGTCTCAATGGTTGATTATTCAGGGTACAGCTAGGACCACTTTACACACTGGCAGCCACCCGGCATGTTTTGGTTTCTAGAAATTTTCTTCACTCATGTTGAGAGTTTCTAACCATTTCGTAACATTCAGAAAAACATCCCACTTCCCCTCCCATAGCCTACGTGTCAACAGTATGTTTGTTATATATATATATTTTTTTTTATTGACCATATTAAATTATAATTGTACCTGCCCACACATTGGTGTCAGACATGTACCTACTCCAATGCTCTGTTGCTGATGACTAGGATAAATGCAGGAGCAGATTTCAGGAGCAGGACAAGACACCCTGTTTTTGACTGATGACTGATATAAGGGCATGTACGTGATAGGCCTATCTGGCTTACATGATTATGATGGTCATAATGCGTCTTGACAGCGTCATAAAGTGTATTTTCATAGTCCAAGTAAAGTGACACAGAATGCTCACAATGCTTCATGACAGTGTCATAAAGTGTATTTTCTACAAGTTATTTAAAATATGATGAAAAAAATGTATTAAAACAACAGCAAAGGATTTAAGAAACAAACTTTCAAATGAAGAAAACTTCTTGGCAGAGAAACGAATTGGAATATATGTGGGTTTTGACCAGCCATAAAATAACACAATATATGTCACAACAGGTGTAAATATGGGTCATGACAGTGTTATGACCATATTATGACATGGTTATGACAAGTTATGTCAACTGTTATGAAATATTATGACATGGTTATGACACTGGGTGTCAAGTAAAGTGTTACCGAAAAGTGTGTTCCTGGTATTTGGTTAAAGGGTCAATCTGGTATTCAAACGACAACAAAGCAGTTACCGCACACCACTTTTTTGGTAAGGTGAGGTATGGAACTGGAGAGATGTTACCACTCTCAAATGTATAGATGGGGCAATTAATGAATTCTAAAGCTACTGGAACACGTGGATATTTTTATTTTACAGGTATCCTACTTCACTACAGTACTACCACAAACTAGCCAATTAACATGTTCAAATAAACTGTGGCTGAAACCACATGCCATTTGGAGAATAGATATTTTCTGTAGCTGAGAGAGAGGTCCATGTTTAAGTAAAATGCCAGACGCTGAGCCGTGGGAAATTCCACATGCTTATTTGACGAAGTTTCCTCTGTGAAGCAACCAGGTATATACTGTATATACTTTAGTTGTCAGTAGTCACCCAGGTGTTCCATTTAAAACCAAATTGGCATTTGCAGGGATTGTGCCTTTTCTGTCAAATCTCACACTGCTTTGTTGAATCCACTCTGCATTCTGATTCATAGTCATTAACTATTACTCATACAGGAAACCAAAGCGACCAGAGTGTTACTGGCTGGAATTGGCTGAGCAGTAATGAATGCATTTTCTAGATAAAGGCCATTAATTGGTCCATATGGAATGTGTCCAAAATGGCACCTTTTTCCCAATATAGTGTACTACATTTGGCCAGAGCTCTATTGGGCACTGGTCAAAGTAGTGCACTATAAAGGGAATAGGGTGCCATGTGGGGCTCAGATGTAGTGTACTAAAGAAATGAGAGGGCAGGAGCACAACTAATGGGGTTCTATTAATACAGACATAGAACATGGATATGGTCGGTAATACACACATGGGTTTGAAGTAGGGTCTTTAACCTGGTAAGGGGATAAAATCTCTAATGGCCTAGCTTACATCATAGCCTGATCTTACATTACTCTAAGTTGATCATATGTTATATTATCACTGAATGTGATCGATTTGGTTAATGTGCATTATGCAATCAAGGGTTTTATTATGTATAATTCATTTTTGGCTCTGCTATCCTGTGAACTGTAACAAGTCCACTCAGGAACATTCAATGTCGTCTTGGTAAGTAATTCCAGTGTATATTTGGCATTGTGTTTTAGGTTATTGTCCTGCTGAAAGGTGGATTGGTCTCCCAGTGTCTGTTGGAAAGCAGACTGAACCTGGTTTTCCTCTAGGACTTTGCCAGTGCTTAGCTCTATTCCTTTTCTATTTATCCAAGAAAATTCCCTAGTCCATGCCAATGATAAGCATACCCATAACATGATGCAGCCACCACCATGCTTGAAAATATGAAGAGTGGTACTCAGTAATGTGTTATGGTTTTTCCCCAAACATAATGCTTTGTGTTCAGGACAAAAGTACATTTCTTTGCCAAGTTCTTTGCAATATTACTTGCCTTATTGCAAATAGGATGCATGTTTTAGAATATTTGTATTCTGTACAGGCTTCCTTCTTTTAACTAGTCGTTTAGGGGCAGCAGGTAACTGAAAGGTTGTTAGATCAAATCCCAGAGCTGACAAGGTAAAAATCTGTCGTTCTGCCCCTGAACAAGGCAGTAACCCACTGTTCCTAGGCCGTCATTTGTAAATAAGAATTTGTTCTTAACTGACTTGCCTAGTTAAATAATGGTTAAATTATTATTATTATTTTCTAAACACTAACTGGTTTAAAATCACCATTGGCCTCATGGTGAAATGCCAGAGCCATTTCCTTCCTCTCAGTCAATTGAGTTAAGAAGGATGCCTGTATCTTTGTAGTGACTGAGTGAATTGATACACCATCCAAAGTGTAATTAATAACTTCACCATGCTCAAAGGGATATTTAGTGTCTGCTTTTTTCTTCTACCCATCTACCAATCGGTGCCCTTCTTTGCAAGGCATTGGAAAACCTACCTGGTCCTTGTTATTGAATCTGTGCTTGAAATTCACTGCTCAACTGAGGGACCGTACAGATAATTGTATTTGTGTGGTACAGAAATGGGATAGTGTCGTGGACGAATCAGAATTAGTTGGGTAACATAGATAATTAAGATGTTTTATTAGTATAATATGCTTATTTGAGGTACTTGTCATTAGAAAGTGTCCATTGGACTCTGGTGTCTTTTCAGTTGCATGTCTACCTTAGCTGGGGCTCAGACACTTGGGGCCCAGAGAGGGGAGAGGTCAGACTTGTCGTCATGGGAATGTGTCTTTACTTATTCTTAAACCATGTGAAGGGATGGCGTGATTAATGGGGAACCAATGACTTGTCTCCACAATGTCTGTGAGCAAGTCACTCCCTCCTTTTCTTTATTGTGGGGAGGATTATGGCAGTAAATGGACCCTTGTATGTCCTCTCTTAGATCTTGCACTTATCCTGTGATAATATATGGCCTAGAGGCTCACTCCCCAGTGAGCCTGTCCAGGAGTGGGGTCAAGAGGGGGTTTGCTTGAGATGGGAGTATCTGGAGTTGACAATTGATATATGCCATTGGATGAAATTGTGTTTTTGTTCAATACCGTACCAGGGAGGGACAGTTCTAAGGGGACCAGATACTGGGCTATACCATTAATCCTGTTGACATAGCAGTTACTGTCTGATGTGTTTTATAGATATCTGTCATACAAAACTTAACCTTTGTGAACTGTTACTAAGTATCTGTGGTTTGTCAATGTACGTTGAAGGGGCTGTATCGTTGCTATAAAAGATCCCTGTAGCCATTCTGCAATCACCTCATTAAATGATTCATTCGAGAGAATGCATTATTGGGGGTCAAGAACTTTTGCAAAAGTATCTTAAGTATTAAAGATGTAGTTAACTCGGACTGGTGTGTTTGTAACTCCTCATTTGGTAATGCAGAAATTAGCCACCACATTTGGCGACGAGGGTGGGATGTGAATCTTCACTTGGTGATCGCTCCTGACGACCTAGGTAAATGGTGCACCAGGGATCCCTCAAACTTGGGATCTCAGGGAAACCACACTTCAGGAACGAAGCAGATGGACCCACCTTTGATCTGAGAGGCAGCGAGCCGAGTGGATACCACATTTCAAACTTATTTTTTTTTTAAAGAAAGAGGTGAGCAAAACACACTTGAAGTCGAGTTTTTAGAAAAGCCTCTGTTACGTGAGCTCTGAGTGTGTTTTCCTTTGTGAGGGGGGCACCTTGGAGGCGTAAACAGGGCCGAGTCAGAGGAGAGAAATCTGAGAGTTTGCGGACTCAATGATACTCTGCCACTGGTCGGTTGCGGGCGACCTAGAGCCGTCCTGACACTGAATTGATCACAGTGGGGATTGGTGCGGTCTGTGGGGGTGAGGGGCCAGGGTGACTGTGTGTTCTGTGTGAATCACGGTACTTGGTGAAGCCCTATTGGAATAAGGACCTAGTTCTGAGAATGTCTGTGTGACTGTCTAAGTGACCCTCAGAGGTGGTGAATTCCAATTATTTTAAATGTGCTAGCCAGGTATTACCTGGGTTACTCTGTGTGAGTATTTTGTTAAAGTTACCACTAGGTAATCTTTGTAGGAGCGTTCTGTGTGAGCGTGAGTAGGTTGACTCTGTGTGAGTAACCTTTCAATTATGTTCTGATGTTCTGTGTGAACATCGGACCAGTTCTGTGTGAGTATCGGGACAATCCTGTGTGGGTGATCCTTAAAGTTCTGTGTGAGTACCTAAAAGTTTCTAACGTTTTATATAGATTCTGTGAAAATATGATAAATGGTATGTGTGTGTATAATCGATTACTAGAGATTTGATAAAGAAAGTAATGCTGAGAATATAATTAGATACAATTTAAACCACCCATTCGTAGACGTACGTGGGTTTTGAGTTGGTATCTTTAATGGATAACTTGATAAAGATGAGGTTTTAAGCGTTATTAAACTGTCTACAATGTTTGGGAAATTGTGCTCTAGAAACTGATTGGAGTGTGTCCACTTTTGGTTATCTTACCCTAACGATGTAACTATAAATGCTTATTGTATTATCCCCGTCTGGGTACAACAGTTGAAATAAAAATGCCCTTAAGATCTGAAACTGTTTTATTTTTCCTCCCAGTATGAGAGGAGTTGTTGGATTTATTGAATACACCGTTTTCCATAAAGTTGGAGCGAATTAAGATTGAATCTCAACGTAATTGATAAAGTCGGACAAAGCCTAGGGTATCCATCAAACTAATTATCATTAGCTGATTTTAATATGATGAAGTAAAGTAATTGAAATACGTTGAGAAAACATAATCTACTTTTATTAAAAGGCGCAAGATCTGTTTCCTAGTCTATGAATGTTGATTTTACTCTTTGACTGCTAATCTATTCATTTGGCATGTGAGAATCATCGCTGGTGTAAATCTAGGATTTTTTTAAGAGGGCTATTTTCTGGGACTTGTCTCGGTAATACGTGCCTGATTTTACGACTACAGACAATTGTGAATGGGTTTATTTGCTGGGTAGTCTAGCATTGGTGGTACAGGGGTAGAATTGTCGCCTGCCACGCAGGAGGCCAGGGTTTCCATTTACATTTAAGTCATTTAGCAGACGCTCTTATCCAGAGCGACTTACAAATTGGTGCATTCACCTTATAATATCCAGTGGAACAACCACTTACAATAGTGCATCTAAATCTTTTAAGGGGGGGGTTAGAAGGATAACTTTATCCTATCCCAGGTATTCCTTGAAGAGGTGAGGTTTCAGGTGTCTCCGGAAGGTGGTGATTGACTCCGCTGTCCTGGCGTCGTGAGGGAGCTTGTTCCACCATTGGGGTGCCAGAGCAGCGAACAGTTTTGACTGGGCTGAGCGGGAGCTGTGCTTCCTCAGAGGTAGGGGGGCCAGCAGGCCAGAGGTGGATGAACGCAGTGCCCTTATTTGGGTGTAGGGCCTGATCAGAGCCTGAAGGTACGGAGGTGCCGTTCCCATCACAGCTCCGTAGGCAAGCACCATGGTCTTGTAGCGGATGCGAGCTTCAACTGGAAGCCAGTGGAGAGAGCGGAGGAGCGGGGTGACGTGAGAGAACTTGGGAAGGTTGAACACCAGACGGGCTGCGGCGTTCTGGATGAGTTGTAGGGGTTCTGGATGAGTTGTAGGGGTTATCCTAGCCCATGCACCAGGGGACTGATTATAATTATACTATTGATATGTTTTGCCTGGAGAGATACGGTTGCTAGCGTTTGTTTAAAATATAAATGTAACGTTTTGATAGCTTGATTAGTTTAAATTGAAAGACTAATTCATTAGAAAATAATAGCGAGGGAATTTTGATATGATACTGTAACGACCCTGGGTTTATAAGCGCGGAAATCGACCCTGCCGGGCGAGCATTCTGTTGCGGCACAGTCGATAGCGCGCCGGACTTCGGGCTAGAAGGTCGAGGGTTCTAGATCTGCTCCCTGCTGTTTCATTACGATACGTTGTCTGTTGCTGGAACTGACATACAGAGAAAGAGTTGAATATAGTATTTTATAAGTATGGCGATTTACATGTTACTTTTAAAGTCTTGGATATGTAATAAAGATAATCTAACGTTTTACCTAATGATATATAAGGAGGGCATTTGCACAACATGTTTCACAACAGCACACAACAAAACTCCAGAGACATATTGAGCAACCAACTGATACCAATCACGACCACACCCAGAGACAGATGGCTGACTTAAACACTCACACAACATGTCAAAACATGAAAGCGCCCTAGCCACACGAACTGACCACTGGTGTAAAGAACAACATTCCATGAATATCGCAACCACCCAGACACGAATTACCAGAAATACACACACACACACACACACACACACACACACACACACACACTTAGGTGTGTTGGACTCCGAGGACAAAGGACACTGCCAAGGGCCAATGGGAAGTCGACACCACCTGGAGAATGGACCGTCCCTCCACTCATCGACCAGTCAGGAGAGCGGACCTACTAGACTCAACGTCAACACACTGTTATTTCATTGTATAAATTAAACGCACACTATGTTTCGGGGCTCTCTTCTGCTAGTTCCCTATGCGCTAAACGAAGGAGTCCGTGCACGCTCAGCCAAATATCTTTGTCTCATAATAAACT
>NW_025547288.1:0-30705 GCF_905237065.1 Salmo salar
GATAAATGTAGACAGTAATCAGAGACGGCAGTAATGTGTATACAGGTAATCAGTGAAGACAGCAATGTATACAGTACCAAAAATATAGCAATGTAAAGGCAGTAAGACGGTTGGTAATGTATACAGTAATCAGTGAAGACAGTAATGTATATAGCACCGTGAACACAGTAATGTATACAGTAATCAGAGACTTACAGTAATGTATACAGTGTAATCAGTGAAGACAGTAATGACAGTAGTAAGAGACTTACAGTAATGTATACAGTAATCAGTGAAGACAGTAATGTATACAGTAATCAGTGAAGACAGTAATGTAGACAGTAGTAAGAGACGACAGTAATGCATACAGTAATCAGTGAAGACAGTAATGTATACAGTAATCAGTGAAGACAGTAATGTATGTTAATAATCAGAGACGACAGTAATGTATACAGTAATCAGTGAAGACAGTAATGTATACAGTAATCAGAGACGGCAGTAATGTATACAGTATAGCAAGAGACTTCCAGTAATGTATACAGTAATCGTGTGAAGACAGTAATGTATACAGTAATCAGTGGAAGGCAGTAATGTATACAGTAATCAGTGAAGACAGTAATGGCTACAGTAATCAGCTTAAGACAGAATGTATGCTAGCAATCAGAGACTTCCGCAGTAATGTATAAGTAGTAAGAGAATGCAGTAATGTAGACAGTAATCAGTGAAAGCAGTAATGTATACAGTAATCAGAGACGGTGGTAATGTGGACAGATATCAGAGACGGCAGTAATGCATACAGTAATCAGAGAAGCAGTAATGCATAACAGTAATCAGTGAAGGCAGTAATGTATACAGTAATCAGAGACAAAAGTAATGTATAATAATCAGTGAAGACAGTAATGTATACAGTAATCAGTGAAAGCAGTAGTATACAGTAGTAAGAGACGACGTAATGTATACAGTAATCAGAACAGTAATGTAGACAGTAATCAGAGACGACAGTAATGTATACAGTAACTGCGAAGACAGTAATGTATATTAGTAATCAGTGAAGACAGTAATGTACACAGTAATCAGTGAAGGCAGTAATGTATACAGTAATCAGAGACGGCAGGAACGTATACAGTAGTAAGAGAAGGCAGTAATGTAATGGTAATCAGTGAAGACAGTAATGTATAAGTGAATCAGGACATAATGCAGAGAGGTTAAGTAGTAATCAGAGATTTTAGTAATGATAAGTAAGTAGGTGAAGACAGTAATGTAGACAGTAGTAAGTGAATTAAGAAATATAATAACTCAGTGACAACAGAAAATAAAAGAGAAAAAAAGAGAAGAATATAAAATCAGTGAAGACAGTAATGAAGACAGAACAAGTGAAGACAGTAATGTATAGATTCAGTAATCAGAGATTTATGTAATGTATACAGTAATCAGAGATGAATGGTAAATAAGTAATCAGAGATGATAAATGATTAAACAGTAGAAGAGACTGGCAGAATACAGAATAGTGAAGACAGTAAGTATCTACATAATCAGTGAAGGCAGTAATGTATAAGTAATAGTGAAATGAAAGTAATGTGAAAAAAGAAAAATACAAATCAGGAGACCAGTAAGATTGACAGAGAGACAGTAATAGAATAATCAGTGAAAAGCAGTAACGTATAAGGAATAGAGACGGCAGTAATGTGGACAGATATCAGAGATTGGCAGTAATGTATGCGGTAATCAGGAGCAGGCCGCAGTGCAATGTATACAGTAATCAAGTGAAGGCAGTAATGTATACAGTAATCAGAGACGGCAGTAATGCATACAGTAATCAGTGAAGACAGTAATGTATGACAGTCAATCGGTGAAAGCAGTAATGTATACAGTAGTTGCAAGAGACTTACAGAATGTATAACAGTAATCAGAGGCAGTAATGTAGACAGTAATCAGAGACGACAGAATGTATACAGTAATCACGTGAAGACAGTAATGTATACAGTTAATCAGTGGATAGAAGACAGTAATGCAGACAGTAGAAGAGACGACAGTACATGTATACAGTAGTCAGTGCGAAAGACAGTAATGTATACAGTGAATCAGTAAGACAGTAAGTAGACAGTAGTAAGAGACGACAGTAATGTATACAGTAATCAGTGGAAAGACAAATGTATACAGTAATCAGTGAAATTGACAGAATGTAGAAAGTAGTAAGTGACCGACAGAATGGCTTATACAGGTAATCAGTCGAAGACAGTAATGTATAACACAGTAATCAGTGAAGACAGTAATGTCTACAGTAATCAGAACGACTTACAGTAATGTATCACAGTAGCAAGAGACTTTGGCGAAGTAATGTATACAGTAATCAGAGACGGCAGTAATGTAGACAGGAGATAATCAGTGAAGACAGTAATGTATACAGTAATCAGTGAAGGCAGAATAATGTATTACAGTAATCATGAAAGACAGTAATGCGACACAGTAATCAGTGAAGACAGTCAAGTGTATACAGTAATCAGAGACGACAGTAATGTATTACAGAATCAAGTGAAGACAGTAATGTTATACAGTAATCAGAGACCGGCAGTAATGTGGACAGAATATCAGAGACGGCAGTAATGTATACGAAAGTAATCAGAGAAGGCAGTAATGCATACAGTAATCAGTGAAGGCAGTAATGTATATAGTAATCAGAGACGGCAGTAATGTATACAGCAATCAGTAGGAAGACAGTAATGATATACAGTAATCAGTGAAAGCCAGTAACGTATAACAGTAGTAAGAGACGACAGTAATGTAACACCAGTAATCAGAGACGGCAGTAATGTAGACAGTAATCAGAGGACCCAGACAGAATGATAGACAGTAATCAGTGAAGACAGTAAGTATACAGTAATCAGAGAAGACAGTAATGTAGACAGTAGTAAGAGACGACGGTAAAATGAATAAACAGTAGTCAGTAGAAGACAGTAATGTATACAGTAATCACAGTGAAGACAGAATGTCTCGAGACAGTAGTAAGAGACACAGTAATGTATACAGTAAAATCAATCGAAGACAGTAATGCATTACAGTCAATCAGTGAAGACAGTAATGTAGACAGTAGTAAGTGACGGACAGTAATGTATACAGAATCAGTGAAGACAGTAATGTATGACAGTAATCAGGAAGAAACAAATGAGACAGTAATAGAGAAGTAATGTATACAGTAGCAAGAGACGGCAGTAATGTAGTACAGTAATTCAGAGACGGCAGTAATGTAGGACAGTAATCAGTGAAGACAGTAATGTATACAGTAATCAGTGAAGCGCAGTAATGTATTGACAGTAATCAGTGAAGACAGTAATGTATAAGTAATCAGTAAGACAGTAAGTATGCGTAATCAGGGCAGCAATGTACACAGTAGTAAGAAGATGGCAGTAATGTGAAAGTAATCAGTGAAAGCAGTAATGTATACAGTAATCAGAGACGGCAGTAATGTAGACAGAAATCAGAGACGGCAGTAACGTATACAGTAACGGTGAAGGCAGTAAGTATACAGTAATCAATGAAGACAGCAACGTATATCCCAGTAATCAGAGGAGGGAATGTATACAGTAATCACGTGAAGGCAGTAACGTATACAGTAATCAGTGAAGAGCAGAATGTAGACAGTAATCAGTGTAGACAGTAATGCAGACAGTAATCAGAGATCGACGAATGTATACAGTAATCAGAGATGGCAGTAATGTATACAGTAATCAGAGACCGTAATGTATACAGTAATCAGAGATGGCAGTAATGTATACAGAATCAGAGACACAGTAATGTATACATAGTAAGAGACCAAATGTAGACAGTAATCAGAGAAAGCAGTAATGTATACAGTAATCAGAGGAAGGCAGTAATGTAGACAGAAATCAGAAGAGACTGGCAGTAATGTATAAGACGGTGAAGGCAGTAATGTATACAGTAATCAGTGAAGGCAGTAATGTATACAGTAATCAGAGACGCAGTAATGTATACAGTAATCAGTGAAGGCAGTAACGTATAAGTAATCAGTGAAGACAGTAATGTAGACAGTAATCAGTGTAGACAGTAATGAGACAGTAAATCAGAGACACAGTAATGTATACAGTAATCAGAGATGGCAGTAATGTATACAGTAATCGGAGACGGCAGTAATGTAGACAGTAATCAGTGAAAGACAGTAATGTATACAGTAATCAGTGAAGACAGTAATGTATACAGTAATCAGTGAAGACAGTAATGTACACAGTAATCAGAGATGACAGTAATGTATACAGTAATCAGTGAAGACAGTAATGTAGACAGTAATCAGTGAAGACAGTAATAGACAGTAATCAGAGACGACAGTAATGTATACAGAATAGAGATGGCAGCAAGTAACAGTAATCAGAGACGGCAGTAATGTATACAGTAATCAGTGAAGACAGTAATGTATACAGTAATCAGTGAAGACAGTAATGTTTACAGTAATCAGTGAAGGCAGTAATGTATACAGTAATCAGTGAAGACAGTAATGTAGACAGTAATCAGAGACACATAAGGTATACAGTAATCAGTGAAGACAGTAATGTATACAGTAATCAGAGACGGCAGAATGTGTAAAGTGAAGACAGTAATGTATACAGTAATCAGAGACGGCAGTAATGTATACAGTAGTAAGAGACGGCAGTAATGTATACAGTAATCAGAGACCGGCAGTAATGTAGACAGTAATCAGTGAAGACAGTAATATACAGTAATCAGTGAAGGCAGTAATTTATACATAATCAGAGACGCAGTAATGTATACAGTAACAGAGAAGGCAGAATGTAGTACAGTAATCAGAGACGGCAGTAATGTATACAGTAATCAGAGAAGGCAGTAAGGTATACAGTAATCAGTGAAGGATGTATACGTAATCAGTGAAGACAGTAATGTGGACAGTAATCAGAGTAGACAGTAATGTAACAGTAATCAGAGACGACAGTAATGTATACAGTAATCAGAGATGACAGTAATGTATACAGTAATGTGCAGAGACGCAGTAATGTATACAGTAACACAGTGGAAGGCAGTAAGTATACAGTAATCAGTGAAGACAGTAATGATACGGTAATCAGAGAATGGACAGTAATGTATACAGTAATCAGTGAAGACAGTAATGTATACAGTAATCTAGCGAAGACAAATGTATACAGTAATCAGAGAGCGGCGTAATGTATACAGTGTAAGAGACGGCAGTAATGTAGACAGTAATCAGTGAAAGCAGTAATGTATACAGTAATCAGAGACGCAGTAATGGACCAGATATCAGAGACGGCAGTAATGTATACAGTAATCAGAGAAGGCAGTAATGTATACAGTAATCAGTGAAGGCAGTAATGTATACAGTAATCAGAGACCGGCAGTAATGTATATAGTAATCAGTGAAGACAGTAATGTATACAGTAATCAGTGAAAGCAGTAATGCACACAGTAGTAAGAGATGACAGTAATGATACAGTAATCAGAGACGAGCAGTAATGTAGACAGTAATCAGAGATTCGACAGTAATGTATACAGTAATCAGTGAAGACAGTAAGTATACAGTAATCAGAGAAGACAGTAATGTAGACAGTAGTAAGAGACCACAGTAACGTATACAGTAGTCAGTGAAGACAGTAATGTGATACAGTAAAAGTGAAGACAGTAATGTAGACAGTAGTAAGAGACGACAGTAATGTATACAGTAATCAGTGAAGACAGTAATGTATACAGTAATCAGTGAAGACAGTAATGTAGAAAGTAGTAAGGACGACAGTAATGTATACAGTAATCAGTGAAGACAGTAATGTATACAGTAATCAGGTGAAGACAGTAATGTCTACAGTAATCAGAGACGACAGTAATGTATACAGTAGCAAGAGACGGCAGTAATGTATACAGTAATCAGAGACGGCAGTAATGTAGACAGTAATCAGTGAAGACAGTAATGTATACAGTAATCAGTGAAGGCAGTAATGTATACAGTAATCAGTGAAGACAGTAATGGCTGTAAAGTAATCAGTGAAGACAGTAATGTATACAGTAATCAGAGACGACAGTAATGTATACAGTAATCAGTGAAGACAGTAATGTATACAGTAATCAGATGACGGCAGTAATGTGGACAGATATCAGAGACGGCAGTAATGTATACAGTAATCAGAGAAGGCAGTAATGTATACAGTAATCAGTGAAGGCAGTAATGTATACAGTAATCAGAGACGGCAGTAATGTATACAGCAATCAGTGAAGACAGTAATGTATACAGTAATCAGTGAAAGCAGTAATGTATACAGTAGTAAGAGACGACAGTAATGTATACAGTAATCAGAGACGGCAGTAATGTAGACAGTAATCAGAGATCGACAGTAATGTATACAGTAATCAGTGAAGACAGTAATGTATACAGTAATCAGAGAAGACAGTAATGTAGACAGTAGAAGAGACGACAGTAATGTACACAGTAGTCAGTGAAGACAGTAATGTATACAGTAATCAGTGAAGACAGTAATGTAGACAGTAGTAAGAGACTACAGTAATGTATACAGTAATCAGTGAAGACAGTAATGTATACAGTAATCAGTGAAGACAGTAATGTAGACAGTAGTAAGTGACGACAGTAATGTATACAGTAATCAGTGAAGACAGTAATGTATACAGTAATCAGTGAAGACAGTAATGTCTACAGTAATCAGAGACGACAGTAATTATACAGTAGCAAGAGACGGCAGTAATGTAACAGTAATCAGAGACGGCAGTAATGTAGACAGTAATCAGTGAAGACAGTAATGTAACAGTAATCAGTGAAGGCAGTAATGTATAAGTAATCAGTGAAGACAGTAATGTATAGCAGTAATCAGCGAAGACAGTAATGTATGCAGTAATCAGAGACGGAGTAATGTATACAGTAGTAAGAGATGGCAGTAATGTAGACAGTAATCAGTGAAAGCAGTAATGTATACAGTAACAGAGAGGCAGTAATGTAGACAGAAATCAGAGACGGCGAATGTATACAGTAATCGGTGAAGGCAGTAATGTATACAGTAATCAGTGAAGGCAGCAATGTATACAGTAATCAGAGACGGCAGTAATGTATACAGTAATCAGTGAAGGCAGTAATGTATACAGTAATCAGTGAAGACAGTAATGTAGACAGTAATCAGTGTAGACAGTAATGTAGACAGTAATCAGAGACAACAGTAATGTATCAGTAAAGAGATGCGTAATGTATACAGTAATCAGAGAAGAATGTGTAATCAGGAGCAATGTAAAGTAGTAAGAGACGGGAATGTAGACAGTAATCAGTGAAAGCAGTAATGTATACAGAATCAGAGAGGTCAGTAATGTAGACAGAAATCAGAGACGGCAGTAATGTATACAGTAATCGGTGAAGGCAGCAACGTATACAGTAATCAGTGAAGGCAGTAATGTATACAGTAATCAGAGACGGCAGTAATGTATACAGTAATCAGTGAAGGCAGTAATGTATACAGTAATCAGTGAAGACAGTAATGTAGACAGTAATCAGTGTAGACAGTAATGTAGACAGTAATCAGAGACGACAGTAATGTATACAGTAATCAGAGATGGCAGTAATGTATACAGTAATCAGAGACGGCAGTAATGTAGACAGTAATCAGTGAAGACAGTAATGTATACAGTAATCAGTGAAGACAGTAATGTACACAGTAATCAGTGAAGACAGTAATGTATACAGTAATCAGAGATGACAGTAATGTATACAGTAATCAGTGAAGACAGTAATGTAGACAGTAATCAGTGAAGACAGTAATGTAGACAGTAATCAGAGACGACAGTAATGTATACAGTAATAAGAGATGGCAGCAAGTATACAGTAATCAGAGACGGCAGTAATGTATACAGTAATCAGTGAAGACAGTAATGTATACAGTAATCAGTGAAGACAGTAATGTTTACAGTAATCAGTGAAGGCAGTAATGTATACAGTAATCAGTGAAGACAGTAAGAGACAGTAATCAGAGACGACAGTAATGTATACAGTAATCAGTGAAGACAGCAATGTATACAGTAATCAGAGACGGCAGCAATGTATACACAGTGAAGACAGAATGTATACAGTAATCAGAGACGGCAGTAATGTATACAGTAGTAAGAGACGGCAGTAAGTATACAGTAATCAGAGACGGCAAAGTAATGTAGACAGTAATCAGTGAAGACAGTAATGTATACAGTAATCAGTGAAGGCAGTAATTTATACAGTAATCAGAGACGGCAGTAATGTATACAGTAATCAGAGTCGGCAGTAATGTTTACAGTAATCAGAGACGGCAGTAATGTATATAGTAATCAGAGACGGCAGTAATGTATACAGTAATCAGTGAAGGCACTAATGTATACAGTAATCAGTGAAGACAGTAATGTAGACAGTAATCAGTGTAGACAGTAATGTAGACAGTAATCAGAGACGACAGTAATGTATACAGTAATCAGAGATGGCAATGTATACAGTAATCAGAGACGCAGTAATGTATATAATCAGTGAAGACAGTAATGTTTACAGTAATCAGTGAAGGCAGTAATGTATACAGTAATCAGTGAAGACAGTAATGTAGACAGTAATCAGAGACCCACAGTAATGTATACAGTAATCAGTGAAGACAGTAATGTATACAGAATCAGAGACGGCAGTAATGTATACAGAATCAGAGATGGCAGTAATGTATACAGTAATCAGAGACGGCAGTAATGTAGACAGTAATCAGAGACGGCAGTAATGTATACAGTAATCAGTGAAGACAGTAATGTATACAGTAATCAGTGAAGACAGTAATGTACACAGTAATCAGTGAAGGCAGTAATGTATACAGTAATCAGAGAAGGCAGTAATGTATACAGTAATCAGTGAAGGCAGTAATGTATACAGTAATCAGTGAAGATCAGTAATGTAGACAGTAATCAGTGTAGACAGTAATGTATACAGTAATCAGAGACGACAGTAATGTAGACAGTAATCAGAGACAACAGTAATGTATACAGTAATCAGTGAAGACAGTAATGATATACAGTAATCAGAGACGGCAGTAATGTATACAGTAATCAGAGACGGCAGTAATGTATACAGAATCAGAGACGGCAGTAATGTAGACAGTAATCAGTGAAAGCAGTAATGTATTCAGTAATCAGAGATGGGAGTTATGTAGACAGTAATCAGAGACGGCAGTAATGTACACAGTAATCAGTGAAGGCAGTAATGTATACAGTAATCAGTGAAGACAGTAATGTAGACAGTAATCAGTGTAGACAGTAATGAGACAGTAATCAGAGACGACAGTAATGTATACAGTAATCAGTGAAGACAGTAATGTATACAGTAATCAGTGAAGACAGTAAAGTATACAGTAATCAGAGACGGCAGTAATGTATACAGTAGCAAGAGACGGCAGTAATGTATACAGTAATCAGAGACGGCAGTAATGTAGACAGTAATCAGTGAAGACAGTAATGTATACAGTAATCAGTGAAGGCAGTAATGTATACAGTAATCAGTGAAGACAGTAATGTATACAGTAATCAGTGAAGACAGTAATGTATACTGTAATCAGGAAGACAGTAAATGTGACAGTAATCAGTGAAGACAGTAATGTAGACAGTAATCGGTGAAGACAGTAATGTATACAGTAATCAGAGACGGCAGTAATGTATACAGTAATAAGAGATGGCAGTAATGTTTACAGCAATCAGAGACGGCAGTAATGTAGACAGTAATCGAGGAAGACAGTAATGTAGACAGTAATCAGTGAAGACAGTAATGTATACAGTAATCAGTGAAGGCAGTAATGTATACAGTAATCAGAGACCGGCAGTAATGTATACAGTAATCAGAGACGGCAGTAAGTATACAGTAATCAGAGACGGCTGTAATTTAGACAGTAATCAGTGAAAGCAGTAATGTATACAGTAATCAGAGACGGCAGTAACGAGACAGTAATCAGAGATCGGCAGTAATGTATACAGTAATCAGTGAAGGCAGTAATGCCTATACAGCAATCAGTGAAGACAGTAATGTATATAGTAATCAGAGACGGCAGTAATGTATACAGTAATCAGTGAAGGCAGTAATGTATACAGTAATCAGTGAAGACAGTAATGTAGACAGTAATCAGTGTAGACAGTAATGTAGACAGTAATCAGAGACGACAGTAATGTAGACAGTAATCAGTGAAGACAGTAATGTATACAGTAATCAGTGAAGACAGTAATGTTTACAGTAATCAGAGACGGCAGTAATGTATACAGTAATCAGAGACGGCAGTAATGTATACAGTAATCAGAGACGGCAGTAATGTATATAGTAATCAGAGACGGCAGTAATGTATACAGTAATCAGTGAAGGCACTAATGTATACAGTAATCAGTGAAGACAGTAATGTAGACAGTAATCAGTGTAGACAGTAATGTAGACAGTAATCAGAGACGACAGTAATGTATACAGTAATCAGAGATGGCAGTAATGTATACAGTAATCAGAGACGGCAGTAATGTATACAGTAATCAGTGAAGACAGTAATGTTTACAGTAATCAGTGAAGGCAGTAATGTATACAGTAATCAGTGAAGACAGTAATGTAGACAGTAATCAGAGACGACAGTAATGTATACAGTAATCAGTGAAGACAGTAATGTATACAGTAATCAGAGACGGCAGTAATGTATACAGTAATCAGAGATAGGCAGTAATGTATACAGTAATCAGAGACGGCAGTAATGTAGACAGTAATCAGAGACGGCAGTAATGTATACAGTAATCAGTGAAGACAGTAATGTATACAGTAATCAGTGAAGACAGTAATGTACACAGTAATCAGTGAAGGCAGTAATGTATACAGTAATCAGAGAAGGCAGTAATGTATACAGTAATCAGTGAAGGCAGTAATGTATACAGTAATCGGTGAAGACAGTAATGTAGACAGTAATCAGTGTAGACAGTAATGTATACAGTAATCAGAGACGACAGTAATGCAGACAGTAATCGGTGAAGACAGTAATGTAACAGTAATCAGTGAAGACAGTAATGTTTACAGTAATCAGTGAAGGCAGTAATGTATACAGTAATCAGTGAAGACAGTAATGTAGACAGTAATCAGAGACAACAGTAATGTATACAGTAATCAGTGAAGACAGTAATGTATACAGTAATCAGAGACGGCAGTAATGTATACAGTAATCAGAGACGGCAGTAATGTATACAGTAATCAGAGACGGCAGTAATGTAGACAGTAATCAGTGAAAGCAGTAATGTATTCAGTAATCAGAGATGGCAGTAATGTAGACAGTAATCAGAGACGGCAGCAATGTATACAGTAATCAGTGAAGGCAGTAATGTATACAGTAATCAGTGAAGACAGTAATGTAGACAGTAATCAGTGTAGACAGTAATGTAGACAGTAATCAGAGACGACAGTAATGTATACAGTAATCAGTGAAGACAGTAATGTAGACAAGGAAGTAATGTATACAGTAATCAGTGAAGACAGTAATGTATACAGTAATCAGAGAAGACCAGTAATGTAGACAGTAGTAAGAGACGGCAGTAATGTATACAGTAATCAGTGAAGACAGTAATGTAGACAGTAATCAGTGAAGACAGTAATGTATACAGTAATCAGAGAAGACAGTAATGTATACAGTAATCAGTGAAGACAGTAACGTAGACGTAGTAAGAGACGACAGTAATGTATACAGTAATCAGTGAAGACAGTAATGTATACAGTAATCAGTGAAGACAGTAATGTAGACAGTAGTAAGAGACGACAGTAATGTATACAGTAATCAGTGAAGACAGTAATGTATACAGTAATCAGAGAAGACAGTAATGTATACAGTAATCAGAGACGACAGTAATGTAGACAGTAATCAGTGAAGACAGTAATGTATACAGTAATCAGAGAGGCAGTAATGTATACAGTAGCAAGAGAAGGCAGTAATGTAGACAGTAATCAGTGAAGACAGTAATGTATACAGTAATCAGTGAAGGCAGTAATGTATACAGTAATCAGTGAACACAGAATGTATACAGTAATCAGCGAAGGCAGTAATGTATACAGTAATCAGAGACGCAGTAATGTATACAGTAATAAGAGACAGCAGTAATGTAGACAGTAATCAGTGAAAGCAGTAATGTATACAGTAATCAGAGACGGCAGTAATGTGGACAGATATCAGAGACGGCAGTAATGTATACAGTAATCAGAGAAGGCAGTAATGTATACAGTAATCAGTGAAGACAGTAATGTATACAGTAATCAGAGACGGCAGTAATGTATACAGTAATCAGTGAAGGCAGTAATGTATACAGTAATCAGTGAAGGCAGTAATAGACAGTATAGACAGTAATGTATACAGTAATCAGAGACGGCAGTAATGTAGACAGTAATCAGAGACGACAGTAATGTATACAGTAATCAGTGAAGACAGTAATGTATACAGTAATCAGTGAAGACAGTAATGTAGATAGTAAGGACGACAGTAATGTATACAGTAGCCAGTGAAGGCAGTAATGTATACAGTAATCAGTGAAGACAGTAATGTAGACAGTAGTAAGAGACGACAGTAATGTATACAGTAATCAGTGAAGGCAGTAATGTATACAGTAATCAGTGAAGACAGTAATGTAGAAAGTAGTAAGTGGACGAATGTATACAGTAATCAGTGAAGACAGTAATGTATACAGTAATCAGTGAAGGCAGTAATGTCTACAGTAATCAGAGACGACAGTAATGTATACAGTAATCAGAGACGGCAGTAATGTATACAGTAATCAGAGACGGCAGTAATGTAGACAGTAATCAGTGAAGACAGTAATGTATACAGTAATCAGTGAAGGCAGTAATGTATACAGTAATCAGTGAAGGCAGTAATGTATACAGTAATCAGTGAAGACAGTAATGTATACAGTAATCAGAGACGACAGTAATGTATACAGTAATCAGTGAAGACAGTAATGTATACAGTAATCAGAGACGGCAGTAATGTGGACAGATATCAGAGACGGCAGTAATGTATACAGTAATCAGAGAAGGCAGTAATGTATACAGTAATCAGTGAAGGCAGTAATGTATACAGTAATCAGAGACGGCAGTAATGTATACAGCAATCAGTGAAGACAGTAATGTATACAGTAATCAGTGAAGGCAGTAATGTATACAGTAGTAAGAGACGACAGTAATGTATACAGTAATCAGAGACGGCAGTAATGTAGACAGTAATCAGAGATGACAGTAATGTATACAGTAATCAGTGAAGACAGTAATGTATACAGTAATCAGAGAAGACAGTAATGTAGACAGTAAAGAAAGTAATGTACACAGTAGTCAGTGAAGACAGTAATGTATACAGTAATCAGTGAAGACAGTAATGTAGACAGTAATCAGTGAAGACAGTAATGTAGACAGTAATCAGAGACTGACAGTAATGTATACAGTAATAAGAGATGGCAGCAATGTATACAGTAATCAGAGACGGCAGTAATGTATACAGTAATCAGTGAAGACAGTAATGTATACAGTAATCAGTGAAGACAGTAATGTTTACAGTAATCAGTGAAGGCAGTAATGTATACAGTAATCAGTGAAGACAGTAATGTAGACAGTAATCAGAGACGACAGTAATGTATACAGTAATCAGTGAAGACAGTAATGTATACAGTAATCAGAGACGGCAGTAATGTATACACAGGAAGACAGTAATGTATACAGTAATCAGAGACGGCAGTAACGTATACAGTAGTAAGAGACGGCAGTAATGTATACAGTAATCAGAGACGGCAGTAATGGAGACAGTAATCAGTGAAGACAGTAATGTATACAGTAATCAGTGAAGGCAGTAATTATACAGTAATCAGAGACGGCAGTAATGTATACAGTAATCAGAGACGGCAGTAATGTATACAGTAATCAGAGACGGCAGTAATGTATATAGTAATCAGAGACGGCAGTAATGTATACAGTAATCAGTGAAGGCACTAATGTATACAGTAATCAGTGAAGACAGTAATGTAGACAGTAATCAGTGTAGACAGTAATGTAGACAGTAATCAGAGACGACAGTAATGTATACAGTAATCAGAGATGGCAGTAATGTATACAGTAATCAGAGACGGCAGTAATGTATACAGTAATCAGTGAAGACAGTAATGTTTACAGTAATCAGTGAAGGCAGTAATGTATACCAGTAATCAGTGAAGACAGTAATGTAGACAGTAATCAGAGACGACAGTAATGTATACAGTAATCAGTGAAGACAGTAATGTATACAGTAATCAGAGACGGCAGTAATGTATACAGTAATCAGAGACGGCAGTAATGTATACAGTAATCAGAGACGGCAGTAATGTAGACAGTAATCAGAGACGGCAGTAATGTATACAGTAATCAGTGAAGACAGTAATGTATACAGTAATCAGTGAAGACAGTAATGTACACAGTAATCAGTGAAGGCAGTAATGTATACAGTAATCAGAGAAGGCAGTAATGTATACAGTAATCAGTGAAGGCAGTAATGTATACAGTAATCAGTGAAGACAGTAATGTAGACAGTAATCAGTGTAGACAGTAATGTATACAGTAATCAGAGACGACAGTAATGTAGACAGTAATCAGAGACAACAGTAATGTATACAGTAATCAGTGAAGACAGTAATGTATACAGTAATCAGAGACGGCAGTAATGTATACAGTAATCAGAGACGGCAGTAATGTATACAGTAATCAGAGACGGCAGTAATGTGACAGTAATCAGTGAAAGCAGTAATGTATTCAGTAATCAGAGATGGCAGTTATGTAGACAGTAATCAGAGACGGCAGTAATGTATACAGTAATCAGTGAAGGCAGTAATGTATACAGTAATCAGTGAAGACAGTAATGTAGACAGTAATCAGTGTAGACAGTAATGTAGACAGTAATCAGAGACGACAGTAATGTATACAGTAATCAGTGAAGACAGTAATGTATACAGTAATCAGTGAAGACAGTAATGTATACAGTAATCAGAGACGGCAGTAATGTATACAGTAGCAAGAGACGGCAGTAATGTATACAGTAATCAGAGACGGCAGTAATGTAGACAGTAATCAGTGAAGACAGTAATGTATACAGTAATCAGTGAAGGCAGTAATGTATACAGTAATCAGTGAAGACAGTAATGTATACAGTAATCAGTGAAGACAGTAATGTATACAGTAATGAGTGAAGACAGTAATGTAGACAGTAATCAGTGAAGACAGTAATGTAGACAGTAATCGGTGAAGACAGTAATGTATACAGTAATCAGAGACGGCAGTAATGTATACAGTAATAAGAGATGGCAGAATGTTTACAGTAATCAGAGACGGCAGTAATGTAGACAGTAATCAGTGAAGACAGTAATGTAGACAGTAATCAGTGAAGACAGTAATGTATACAGTAATCAGTGAAGGCAGTAATGTATACAGTAATCAGAGACGGCAGTAATGTATACAGTAATCAGAGACGGCAGTAATGTATACAGTAATCGAGAGACGGCTGTAATTTAGACGGTAATCAGTGAAAGCAGTAATGTATACAGTAATCAGAGACGGCAGTAATGTAGACAGTAATCAGAGACGGCAGAATGTATACAGTAATCAGTGAAGGCAGTAATGTATACAGTAATCAGTGAAGACAGTAATGTATATAGTAATCAGAGACGGCAGTAATGTATACAGTAATCAGTGAAGGCAGTAATGTATACAGTAATCAGTGAAGACAGTAATGTAGACAGTAATCAGTGTAGACAGTAATGTAGACAGTAATCAGAGACGACAGTAATGTAGACAGTAATCAGTGAAGACAGTAATGTATACAGTAATCAGTGAAGACAGTAATGTTTACAGTAATCAGAGACGGCAGTAATGTATACAGTAATCAGAGACGGCAGTAATGTATACAGTAATCAGAGACGGCAGTAATGTATATAGTAATCAGAGACGGCAGTAATGTATACAGTAATCAGTGAAGGCACTAATGTATACAGTAATCAGTGAAGACAGTAATGTAGACAGTAATCAGTGTAGACAGTAATGTAGACAGTAATCAGAGACGACAGTAATGTATACAGTAATCAGAGATGGCAGTAATGTATACAGTAATCAGAGACTGGCAGTAATGTTACAGTAATCAGTGAAGACAGTAATGTTTACAGTAATCAGTGAAGGCAGTAATGTATACAGTAATCAGTGAAGACAGTAATGTAGACAGTAATCAGAGACGACAGTAATGTATACAGTAATCAGTGAAGACAGTAATGTATACAGTAATCAGAGACGGCAGTAATGTATACAGTAATCAGAGATGGCAGTAATGTATACAGTAATCAGAGACGGCAGTAATGTAGACAGTAATCAGAGAGGCAGTAATGTATACAGTAATCAGTGAAGACAGTAATGTATACAGTAATCAGTGAAGACAGTAATGTACACAGTAATCAGTGAAGGCAGTAATGTATACAGTAATCAGAGAAGGCAGTAATGTATACAGTAATCAGTGAAGGCAGTAATGTATACAGTAATCAGTGAAGACAGTAATGTAGACAGTAATCAGTGTAGACAGTAATGTATACAGTAATCAGAGACGACAGTAATGTAGACAGTAATCAGTGAAGACAGTAATGTATACAGTAATCAGTGAAGACAGTAATGTTTACAGTAATCAGTGAAGGCAGTAATGTATACAGTAATCAGTGAAGACAGTAATGTAGACAGTAATCAGAGACAACAGTAATGTATACAGTAATCAGTGAAGACAGTAATGTATACAGTAATCAGAGACCAGCAATGTATACAGTAATCAGAGACGGCAGTAATGTATACAGTAATCAGAGACGGCAGTAATGTAGACAGTAATCAGTGAAAGCAGTAATGTATTCAGTAATCAGAGATGGCAGTAATGTAGACAGTAATCAGAGACGGCAGTAATGTATACAGTAATCAGTGAAGGCAGTAATGTATACAGTAATCAGTGAAGACAGTAATGTAGACAGTAATCAGTGTAGACAGTAATGTAGACAGTAATCAGAGACGACAGTAATGTATACAGTAATCAGTGAAGACGTAGACGACGACAGTAATGTATACAGTAATCAGGAAGACAGTAATGTATACGAGAAACAGTAATGTAGACAGTAGTAAGAGACGACAGTAATGTATACAGTAATCAGTGAAGACAGTAATGTATACAGTAATCAGTGAAGACAGTAATGCATACAGTAATCAGAGACGACAGTAATGTATACAGTAATCAGTGAAGACAGTAATGTAGACAGTAGTAAGAGAAGACAGTAATGTATACAGTAATCAGTGAAGACAGTAATGTATACAGTAATCAGTGAAGACAGTAATGTAGACAGTAGTAAGAGACGACAGTAATGTATACAGTAATCAGTGAAGACAGTAATGTATACAGTAATCAGTGAAGACAGTAATGTATACAGTAATCAGAGACGACAGTAATGTATACAGTAATCAGGAAGACAGTAATGTATACAGTAATCAGAGACGGCAGTAATGTAACAGTAAAGGCGTAATGTAGACAGTAATCAGTGAAGACAGTAATGTAGACAGTAATCAGTGAAGGCAGTAATGTATACAGTAATCAGTGAAGGCAGTAATGTATACAGTAATCAGCGAAGACAGTAATGTCTACAGTAATCAGAGACGGCAGTAATGTATACAGTAGTAAGAGACGGCAGTAATGTAGACAGTAATCAGTGAAAGCAGTAATGTATACAGTAATCAGAGACGGCAGTAATGTGGACAGATATCAGAGACGGCAGTAATGTATACAGTAATCAGAGAAGGCAGTAATGTATACAGTAATCAGTGAAGACAGTAATGTATACAGTAATCGAGAGACGGCAGTAATGTATACAGTAATCAGTGAAGACAGTAATGTATACAGTAATCAGTGAAAGCAGTAATGTATACAGTAGTAAGAGACGACAGTAATGTATACAGTAATCAGAGACGGCAGTAATGTAGACAGTAATCAGAGACGACAGTAATGTATACAGTAATCAGTGAAGACAGTAATGTATACAGTAATCAGAGAAGACAGTAATGTATACAGTAGTAAGAGACGACAGTAATGTATACAGTAGTCAGTGAAGACAGTAATGTATACAGTAATCAGTGAAGACAGTAATGTAGACAGTAGTAAGAGACGACAGTAATGTATACAGTAATCAGTGAAGACAGTAATGTATACAGTAATCAGTGAAGACAGTAATGTAGAAAGTAGTAAGTGACGACAGTAATGTATACAGTAATCAGTGAAGACAGTAATGTATACAGTAATCAGTGAAGACAGTAATGTATACAGTAATCAGAGACGACAGTAATGTATACAGTAGATCAGAGACGGCAGTAATGTATACAGTAATCAGAGACGGCAGTAATGTAGACAGTAATCAGTGAAGACAGTAATGTATACAGTAATCAGTGAAGGCAGTAATGTATACAGTAATCAGTGAAGACAGTAATGTATACAGTAATCAGTGAAGACAGTAATGTATACAGTAATCAGAGACGACAGTAATGTATACAGTAATCAGTGAAGACAGTAATGTATACAGTAATCAGAGACGGCAGTAATGTGGACAGATATCAGAGACGGCAGTAATGTATACAGTAATCAGAGAAGGCAGTAATGTATACAGTAATCAGTGAAGGCAGTAATGTATACAGTAATCAGAGACGGCAGTAATGTATACAGCAATCAGTGAAGACAGTAATGTATACAGTAATCAGTGAAAGCAGTAATGTATACAGTAGTAAGAAACGACAGTAATGTATACAGTAATCAGAGACGGCAGTAATGTAGACAGTAATCGAGGAGAAGATGACAGTAATGTATACAGTAATCGGTGAAGACAGTAATGTATACAGCAATCAGAGAAGACAGTAAGTAGGACAGTAAAAGAGACGACAGTAATGTACACAGTAATCAGTGAAGACAGTAATGTATACAGTAATCAGTGAAGACAGTAATGTAGACAGTAATCAGTGAAGACAGTAATGTAGACAGTAATCAGAGACTGACAGTAATGTATACAGTATAAGAGATGGCAGCAATGTATACAGTAATCAGAGACGGCAGTAATGTATACAGTAATCAGTGAAGACAGTAATGTATACAGTAATCAGTGAAGACAGTAATGTTTACAGCAATCAGTGAAGGCAGTAATGTATACAGTAATCAGTGAAGACAGTAATGTAGACAGTAATCAGAGACGACAGTAATGTATACAGTAATCAGTGAAGACAGTAATGTATACAGTAATCAGGAGACGGGTAATGTATACACAGTGAAGACAGTAATGTATACAGTAATCAGAGACGGCGTAATGTATACAGTAATAAGAGACGGCAGTAATGTATACAGTAATCAGAGACGGCAGTAATGTAGACAGTAATCAGTGAAGACAGTAATGTATACAGTAATCAGTGAAGGCGAATTTATACAGTAATCAGAGACGGCAGTAATGTATACAGTAATCAGAGACGGCAGTAATGTATACAGTAATCAGAGACGGCAGTAATGTATATAGTAATCAGAGACGGCAGTAATGTATACAGTAATCAGTGAAGGCACTAATGTATACAGTAATCAGTGAAGACAGTAATGTAGACAGTAATCAGTGTAGACAGTAATGTAGACAGTAATCAGAGACGACAGTAATGTATACAGTAATCAGAGATGACAGTAATGTATATAGTAATCAGAGACGGCAGTAATGTATACAGTAATCAGTGAAGACAGTAATGTTTACAGTAATCAGTGAAGACGTAATGTATACAGTAATCAGTGAAGACAGTAATGTAGACAGTAATCAGAGACGACAGTAATGTATACAGTAATCAGTGAAGACAGTAATGTATACAGTAATCAGAGACGGCAGTAATGTATACAGTAATCAGAGATGGCAGTAATGTATACAGTAATCAGGAGACGGCAGTAATGTAGACAGTAATCAGAGACGGCAGTAATGTGATACAGTAATCAGTGAAGACAATGTATACAGTAATCAGTGAAGACAGTAATGTACACAGTAATCAGTGAAGGCAGTAATGTATACAGTAATCAGAGAAGGCAGTAATGTATACAGTAATCAGTGAAGGCAGTAATGTATACAGTAATCAGTGAAGACAGTAATGTAGACAGTAATCAGTGTAGACAGTAATGTATACAGTAATCAGAGACGACAGTAATGTAGACAGTAATCAGAGACAACAGTAATGTAACAGTAATCAGTGAAACAGTAATGTATACAGTAATCAGAGACGGCAGTAATGTATACAGTAATCAGAGACTGGCAGTAATGTATACAGTAATCAGAGACGGCAGTAATGTGAGACAGTAATCAGTGAAAGCAGTAATGTATTCAGTAATCAGAGATGGCAGTTATGTAGACAGTAATCAGAGACGGCAGTAATGTATACAGTAATCAGTGAAGGCAGTAATGTATACAGTAATCAGTGAAGACAGTAATGTAGACAGTAATCAGTGTAGACAGTAATGTAGACAGTAATCAGAGACGACAGTAATGTATACAGTAATCAGTGAAGACAGTAATGTATACAGTAATCAGTGAAGACAGTAATGTATACAGTAATCAGAGACGGCAGTAATGTATACAGTAAGAGACGGCAGTAATGTATACAGTAATCAGAGACGACAGTAATGTAGACAGTAATCAGTGAAGACAGTAATGTATACAGTAATCAGTGAAGGCAGTAATGTATACAGTAATCAGTGAAGACAGTAATGTATACAGTAATCAGTGAAGACAGTAATGTATACAGTAATCAGTGAAGACAGTAATGTAGACAGTAATCAGTGAAGACAGTAATGTAGACAGTAATCGGTGAAGACAGTAATGTATACAGTAATCAGAGACCCGGCAGTAATGTATACAGTAATAAGAGATGGCAGTAATGTTTACAGTAATCAGAGACGGCAGTAATGTAGACAGTAATCAGTGAAGACAGTAATGTAGACATAATCAGTGAAGACAGTAATGTATACAGTAATCAGTGAAGGCAGTAATGTATACAGTAATCAGAGACGGCAGTAATGTGTACAGTAATCAGAGACGGCAGTAATGTATACAGTAATCAGAGACGGCTGTAATTTAGACAGTAATCAGTGAAAGCAGTAATGTATACAGTAATCAGAGACGGCAGTAATGTAGACAGTAATCAGAGACCGGCAGTAATGTATACAGTAATCAGTGAAGGCAGTAATGTATACAGTAATCAGTGAAGACAGTAATGTATATAGTAATCAGAGACGGCAGTAATGTATACAGTAATCAGTGAAGGCAGTAATGTATACAGTAATCGGTGAAGACAGTAATGTAGACAGTAATCAGTGTAGACAGTAATGTAGACAGTAATCAGAGACGACAGTAATGTAGACAGTAATCAGTGAAGACAGTAATGTATACAGTAATCAGTGAAGACAGTAATGTTTACAGTAATCAGAGACGGCAGTAATGTATACAGTAATCAGAGACGGCAGTAATGTATACAGTAATCAGAGACGGCAGTAATGTATATAGTAATCAGAGATTCGGCAGTAATGTATACAGTAATCAGTGAAGGCACTAATGTATACAGTAATCAGTGAAGACAGTAATGTAGACAGTAATCAGTGTAGACAGTAATGTAGACAGTAATCAGAGACGACAGTAATGTATACAGTAATCAGAGATGGCAGTAATGTATACAGTAATCAGAGACGGCAGTAATGTATACAGTAATCAGTGAAGACAGTAATGTTTACAGTAATCAGTGAAGGCAGTAATGTATACAGCAATCAGTGAAGACAGTAATGTAGACAGTAATCAGAGACGACAGTAATGTATACAGTAATCAGTGAAGACAGTAATGTATACAGTAATCAGAGACGGCAGTAATGTATACAGTAATCAGAGATGGCAGTAATGTATACAGTAATCAGAGACGGCAGTAATGTAGACAGTAATCAGAGACGGCAGTAATGTATACAGTAATCAGTGAAGACAGTAATGTATACAGTAATCAGTGAAGACAGTAATGTACACAGTAATCAGTGAAGGCAGTAATGTATACAGTAATCAGAGAAGGCAGTAATGTATACAGTAATCAGTGAAGGCAGTAATGTATACAGTAATCGAGTGAAGACAGTAATGTAGACAGTAATCAGTGTAGACAGTAATGTATACAGTAATCAGAGACGACAGTAATGTAGACAGTAATCAGTGAAGACAGTAATGTATACAGTAATCAGTGAAGACAGTAATGTTTACAGTAATCAGTGAAAGGCAGTAATGTATACAGTAATCAGTGAAGACAGTAATGTAGACAGTAATCAGAGACAACAGTAATGTATACAGTAATCAGTGAAGACAGTAATGTATACAGTAATCAGAGACGGCAGTAATGTATACAGTAATCAGAGACGGCAGTAATGTATACAGTAATCAGAGACGGCAGTAATGTAGACAGTAATCAGTGAAAGCAGTAATGTATTCAGTAATCAGAGATGGCAGTAATGTAGACAGTAATCAGAGACGGCGTAATGTATACAGTAATCAGTGAAGGCAGTAATGTATACAGTAATCAGTGAAGACAGTAATGTAGACAGTAATCAGTGTAGACAGTAATGTAGACAGTAATCAGAGACGACAGTAATGTATACAGTAATCAGTGAAGACAGTAATGTATACAGTAATCAGTGAAGACAGTAATTTATACAGTAATCGTGAAGACGGTAATGTATACAGTAGCAAGAGACGGCAGTAATGTATACAGTAATAAGAGACGGCAGTAATGTAGACAGTAATCAGTGAAGACAGTAATGTATACAGTAATCAGTGAAGGCAGTAATGTATACAGTAATCAGTGAAGACAGTAATGTATACAGTAATCAGTGAAGACAGTAATGTATACAGTAATCAGAGACGGCAGTAATGTAGACAGTAATCAGTAGGCGACAGTAATGTAGACAGTAATCGGTGAAGACAGTAATGTATACAGTAATCAGAGACGGCAGTAATGTATACAGTAACATCAGAGACGGCAGTAATGTATACAGTAATCAGAGAAGACAGTAATGTATAGAAAATTGAAGACAGTAATCAGTGAAGACAGTAATGTATACAGTAATCAGTGAAGGCAGTAATGTATACAGTAATCAGTGAGACAGTAATGTATACAGTAATCAGAGAAGCAGTAATGTATACAGTAATCAGAGACGGCTGTAATTTAGACAGTAATCAGTGAAAGCAGTAATGTATACAGTAATCAGAGACGGTAATGTAGACAGTAATCAGAGACGGCAGTAATGTATACAGTAATCAGTGAAGGCAGTAATGTATACAGTAATCAGTGAAGACAGTAATGTATACAGTAATCGGAGACGGCAGTAATGTATACAGTAATCAGTGAAGGCAGTAATGTATACAGTAATCAGTGAAGACAGTAATGTAGACAGTAATCAGTGACGACAGTAATGTAGACAGTAATCAGAGACGGCAGTAATGTAGACAGTAATCAGAGACGACAGTAATGTATACAGTAATCAGTGAAGACAGTAATGTTTACAGTAATCAGTGAAGGCAGTAATGTAGACAGTAATCAGAGAAGACAGTAATGTATACAGTAATCAGTGAAGGCAGTAATGTATACAGTAATCAGTGAAGGCAGTAATAGACAGTAATCAAGAGACGGCAGTAATGTATACAGTAATCAGTGAAGGCAGTAATGTATACAGTAATCAGTGAAACAGTATGTTAGGTAATCAGTGTGAAGCAGTAATATAACAAGATAATCAAAGACAGTAATGTATACAGTAATCAGAGACAACAATGTGTATACAGTAATCGAGTGAAAACGATAATGAAACAATGTGCAAGGCAGCAGTAATATACAATGTCACAGAGGCGGCAGTAATGTAGACAGTAATCAGGAAGGCAGTAATGTATACAGTAATCAGGAAACGGCAGTAATGTATACAGTAATCAGAGATGGCAGTAATGTATACAGTAATCAGTGACAGACAGTAATGTATACAGTAATCAAGACGACAGTAATGTATACAGTAATCAGTGAAGACAGTAATGTATACAGTAATCAGAGACGGCAGTAATGTATACAGAAATCGGTGAAGGCAGTAATGTATACAGTAATCAGAGAAGGCAGTAATGTATACAGTAATCAGTGAACGGCAGTAATGTATACAGTAATCAGAGACGGCAGTAATGTATACAGTAATCAGTGAAGACAGTAATGTATACAGTAATCAGTGAAAGCAGTAATGTAGACAGTAATCAGAGACGACAGTAATGTATACAGTAATCAGAGATGGCAGTAATGTATACAGTAATCAGAGACGGCAGTAAGTGTAGACAGTAATCAGTGAAGACAGTAATGTATACAGTAATCAGTGAAGACAGTAATGTATACAGTAGTAAGAGAAGACAGTAATGTATACAGTAATCAGAGAAGGCAGTAATGTATACAGTCAATCAGTGAAGACAGTAATGTAGACAGTAATCAGTGAAGACAGTAATGTAGACAGTAATCAGAGACGACAGTAATGTATACAGTAATAAGAGATGGCGTAATGTATACAGTAATCAGAGACGGCAGTAATGTATACAGTAATCAGTGAAGACAGTAATGTATACAGTAATCAGTGAAGACAGTAATGTTTACAGTAATCAGTGAAGGCAGTAATGTATACAGTAATCAGTGAAGACAGTAATGTAGACAGTAATCAGAGACACAGTAATGTATACAGTAATCAGTGAAGACAGTAATGTATACAGTAATCAGGAGACGGCAGTAATGTATACACAGGGAAGACAGTAATGTATACAGTAATCAGAGACGGCAGTAATGTATACAGTAGTAAGAGACGGCAGTCAATGTATACAGTAATCAGAGACGGCAGTAATGTAGACAGTAATCAGTGAAGACAGTAATGTATACAGTAATCAGTGAAGGCAGTAATTTATACAGTAATCAGAGACGGCAGTAATGTATACAGTAATCAGAGACGGCAGTAATGTATACAGTAATCAGAGACGGCAGTAATGTATATAGTAATCAGAGACGGCAGTAATGTATACAGTAATCAGTGAAGGCACTAATGTATACAGTAATCAGTGAAGACAGTAATGTAGACAGTAATCAGTGTAGACAGTAATGTAGACAGTAATCAGAGACGACAGTAATGTATACAGTAATCAGAGATAGCAGTAATGTATACAGTAATCAGAGACGGCAGTAATGTATACAGTAATCAGTGAAGACAGTAATGTTTACAGTAATCAGTGAAGGCAGTAATGTATACAGTAATCAGTGAAGACAGTAATGTAGACAGTAATCAGAGACGACAGTAATGTATACAGTAATCAGTGAAGACAGTAATGTATACAGTAATCAGAGACGGCAGTAATGTATACAGTAATCAGAGATGGCAGTAATGTATACAGTAATCAGAGACGGCAGTAATGTAGACAGTAATCAGAGACGGCAGTAATGTATACAGTAATCAGTGAAGACAGTAATGTATACAGTAATCAGTGAAGACAGTAATGTACACAGTAATCAGTGAAGGCAGTAATGTATACAGTAATCAGAGAAGGCAGTAATGTATACAGTAATCAGTGAAGGCAGTAATGTATACAGTAATCAGTGAAGACAGTAATGTAGACAGTAATCAGTGTGAGACAGTAATGTATACAGTAATCAGAGACGACAGTAATGTAGACAGTAATCAGAGACAACAGTAATGTATACAGTAATCAGTGAAGACAGTAATGTATACAGTAATCAGAGACGGCAGTAATGTATACAGTAATCAGAGACGGCAGTAATGTATACAGTAATCAGAGACGGCAGTAATGTAGACAGTAATCAGTGAAAGCAGTAATGTATTCAGTAATCAGAGATGGCAGTTATGTAGACAGTAATCAGAGACGGCAGTAATGTATACAGTAATCAGTGAAGGCAGTAATGTATACAGTAATCAGTGAAGACAGTAATGTAGACAGTAATCAGTGTAGACAGTAATGTAGACAGTAATCAGAGACGACAGTAATGTACACAGTAATCAGTGAAGACAGTAATGCGTATACAGTAATCAGTGAAGACAGTAATGTATACAGTAATCAGAGACGGCAGTAATGTATACAGTAGCAAGAGACGGCAGTAATGTATACAGTAATCAGAGACGGCAGTAATGTAGACAGTAATCAGTGAAGACAGTAATGTATACAGTAATCAGTGAAGGCAGTAATGTATACAGTAATCAGTAAAGACAGTAATGTATACAGTAATCAGTGAAGACAGTAATGTATATAGTAATCAGTGAAGACAGTAATGTAGACAGTAATCAGTGAAGACAGTAATGTAGACAGTAATCGGTGAAGACAGTAATGTATACAGTAATCAGAGACGGCAGTAATGTATACAGTAATAAGAGATGGCAGTAATGTTTACAGTAATCAGAGACGGCAGTAATGTAGACAGTAATCCAGTGAAGACAGTAATGTAGACAGTAATCAGTGAAGACAGTAAGTATACAGTAATCAGTGAAGGCAGTAATGTATACAGTAATCAGAGACCCGGCAGTAATGTATACAGTAATCAGAGACGGCAGTAATGTATACAGTAATCAGAGACGGCTGTAATTTAGACAGTAATCAGTGAAAGCAGTAATGTATACAGTAATCAGAGACGGCAGTAATGTAGACAGTAATCAGAGACGGCAGTAATGTATACAGTAATCAGTGAAGGCAGTAATGTATACAGTAATCAGTGAAGACAGTAATGTATATAGTAATCAGAGACGGCAGTAATGTATACAGTAATCAGTGAAGGCAGTAATGTATACAGTAATCAGTGCGGAAGACAGTAATGAGACAGTAATCAGTGTAGAGACAGTAATGTAGACAGTAATCAGAGACGCATAATGTAGACAGCAATCAGTGAAGACAGTAATGTATACAGTAATCAGTGAAGACAGTAATGTTTACAGTAATCAGAGACGGCAGTAATGTATACAGTAATCAGAGACGGCAGTAATGTATACAGTAATCAGAGACGGCAGTAATGTATAAAGTAATCAGAGACGGCAATAATGTATACAGTAATCAGTGAAGGCACTAATGTATACAGTAATCAGTGAAGCACAGAATGTAGACAGTAATCAGTGTAGACAGTAATGTAGGCAGTAATCAGAGACGACAGTAATGTATACAGTAATCAGAGATGGCAGTAATGTATACAGTAATCAGAGACGATAATGTATACAGTAATCAGTGAAGACAGTAATGTTTACAGTAATCAGTAAGAGAGGCAGTAACGTATACAGTAATCAGTGAAGAAAGACAATGTAGACAGTAATCAGAGACGACAGTAAGTATACAGTAATTCGTGTGAAGACAGAATGTATACAGTCCAATGTGAGGTAACGATAATGTATACAGTAATCAAAGATAGCAATAATATACAATGTCAAAAACGGCAATATCTGAAAACAGTAATCAGAGGCAACAGTAATGTATGCAATGTCAGTGAAGACAGTAATGTATACAGTAATCAGTGAGAACAATGTGTACACAATGTAGTAAGAAAACGAAAGTAATAGCAGTAATCCCAAAATGAAGATGATAGACAGTAGTAGTGTGAAACAATGTGTATACAATGTCAGAGAAAACATCAATGTATACAGTAATCAGTGAAGGCAGTAATGTATACAGTAATCAGTGAAGACAGTAATGTAGACAGTAATCAATGTGAACAATGTGTGTAATCAGGAACAAACAGTAATGTAGACAGTAATCAGTGAAGACAGTAGTATACAGTAATCGTGAAGACAGTAATGTTTACAGTAATCAAGTGAAGGCAGTAATGTATACAGTAATCAGTGAAGAGGAACAGTAATGTAGACAGTAATCAGAGATAACAAATGTCAGTAATGTATACAGTAATCAAAGACAACAATGACATACAGTAATCAGGAACCCCAGCGATAATGTATACAGTAATCAGGGCGGCAGTAATGTAGACAGTAATCGGTAAAAGCGTATTCAGTAATCAAGAGATATAGCAGTAATGTAGACAGTAATCGAGCGGCGATAATGTATACAATCAGTGAAGGCAGTAATGTATACAGTAATCAAGTAAAAGGAACAATGTGTAGACAGTAATCAATTTAATGACAATAATGTAGACAATCAGGAAACGACGATAATGTACGCAATGTCAGAGATGGCAGTAATGTATACAGTAATCAGAGCAATGATAATGTAGACAGTAATCAGAGAAGCGGCAATGATATACAGTAATCAGTGAAGACAGTAATGCCAGTAATCAGGAAATGACAATGTCGAACAGTAATCAGTGAACGGTAATGTATACAGTAATCAGTAAAAGCAATAATGTATACAGTAATCAGTGAAGACAATGTCGCCTGATGTCAGTGAAGACAGTAATGTATCATTAATCAAAGACAGCAATAATTAGACAGTAATCAATGAAAACAGTAATATAGACAATGTCCGGTGAAGACAGTAATGTATACAGTAATCAGGAAGCGGCAGTAATGACACAGTAATAAGAGATGTAGTAATGTTTAGTAATCAAGAGGCAGCAGTAATAGACAATGTCAGTGAGAACAATGTCTAAACAGTAATCAATTGAAGACAGTAATGTATACAGTAATCAGTGAAGGCAGTAATGTATACGGTAATCAGAGGCGACAGTTGTATGCAGTAATCGGGCAGTAATTTATGCAATAATCAGAGGCGGCTGTAATTTAGACAGTAATCGGTGAAAGCAGTAATGTATACAGTAATCGAGGCGGCAGTAATGTAAGACAGTAATCAAAGACAGCAGTAATGTTTACAGTAATCGAGTAAAGAGAGCAATGGCATATACAGTAATCAGTTAAGACAGTAATGTTAATCAAGGCCGGCAGTAATGTATAGTAATCAGTGAAGGCAGTAATGTATGCAGTAATCAGTGAAAACGATAGTATACAGTAATCAGTAAAGACAATGTGTATACAATGATATAAAACAGCAATGTCATATACAATATCAGTGAAACAGTAATGTAAACAGTAATCAAAAGCGGCGTAATATACAATAATCAGAAACGGCAAAAGACAGTAATCAGTGAAAGCAATGTGTATACAGTAATGAAAGTAGCAATGTGTAGACAGTAATCAGAACGGCAATAATTATACAGTAATCAGTAGAAAACTAATGTATACAATGATAATCGAGTAAGACAATGTCTAGACAGTAATCAGTGTGAAACAGTAATGTGAACAGTAATCAGAGATGACAGTAATGTATACAGTAATCGAAGATAGCAGTAATGTATACAGTAATCAGGAAACTGGCAGTAGTATACAATGGCAAGCAGCAGTAATGTATACAGTAATCAGGGCGGCAGTAATGTGAGCAATGGTAGAACAGTAATGTATACAGTAATCAGTGAAGGCAGTAATAACATACAGTAATCAGTAAAGACATTAATGTGCCACAATGTCAGTAAAACAGTATGTATACAGTAATCAGTGAAGACAAGTAATGTAGACAAGTAATCGGTGAAGACAATAATATAGACAATGTCGGTGAAGACAATGTATGCAATTGTTAGAGGCGGCAGTAATGTATACAGTAATAAGAGATGGCAGTAATGTTTTGAATGTCAAGAGGCGGCAGTAATGTAGACAGTAATCAGTAGAAGACAGTAATGAACGGTAATCAGGCGTGAAGACAATGTGTATACAGTAATCAGTGAAAACAGTTTGTATACAGTAATCAGAGGCAACAAATAATATACAATAATCAAGGCAGCAGTAATATATACAATAATCAGAAACTGAACTATATTTAGACAGTAATCAGTAAGCAATGTGTATACAGTAATCAGAGCGGCAATTATGAAACAATGTCAAAGCGGCAATGTGTATACAATGTCAGTGAAAACAGTAATATTATACAATAATCAAGGCAGCAGTAATATATACAATAATCAGAAACTGACTATATTTAGACAGTAATCAGTAAGCAATGTGTATACAGTAATCAGAGCGGCAATTATGAAACAATGTCAAAGCGGCAATAGTGTATACAATGTCAGTGAAAACAGTAATATACAATGTCAGTGAAGACAGTAATATATATAAGTAATCAAGAGAAACAGCTTAATGTCTGCCAATAATCAATAAATACAATATGTATACAGTAATCGATGAAGACAGTAATATGAGCAATGTGTTGAACAGTAATGTAGACAGTAATCAAGTTTAAACAGTAATGTAGATAGTAATCAATGAGAACAATAGTAGCGTACAGTAATCAGTGAAGACAATGAATATTTTAGTAATCAAAAACGGCAATAATTATACAAAGTAATCAAGTGAAAGCGATAATGTATACAGTAATCAGCCGAAACAGTAATATATACAATGTCAGTAAAGCAATAATTATATAGTAATCAAAGCGGCAATGTGTATACAATAATCAAGGCAGCAATGTGTATACAGTAATCAGAAACGGCTGTAATTTGGAGCAGTAATTGGTAAGCAATGTATATAGTAATCGAACAGTAATATGAGCAATGTCAAAGCGGCAATGTGGTAATGTCAGTGGATATGTATACAGTAATCA
>NW_025547289.1:0-4543 GCF_905237065.1 Salmo salar
TATTTGATTAATCCACATTTTGTTGTTACAGCCTGAATTAAAAATGTATTCAATATATTATTTACACAAAATCAATTCACACAATACCGAATAATGACAGTGAAAACATGTTTGATAGCAAATTTTGGGGAAATGAAACAGAAATATCTCATTTACATAAGTATTCACACCGCTGAGTCACAGCTTTGTAGAAGCACCTTAAGTATAGGATTACAGCTTTGAGTTGTCTTGGGTATGTCTGTAAAGTTGGACATAGATGGGGATTTTTTTGCAGATTTTCTCAAGCTCTGTTGGGTATAATAGTGCTCTTTTCGGGAAAGTATTAGACCTGAATTTCCACATTTTGTTACTGCTACAGCCCTATTCTTAAATTGATTAAATAAATAAAAATCCTCAGCAATCTACACACAATACCCCATGATGACAAAGCTAAAACAGGTTTTTAGAAATTTCTGCAAATGTATTAACAAAAACAAACACCCATTTCCAAATGTATTAGGACCCTTTGCTATGAGATTCGAAATTGAGCTCAGGAATCATTTCTGCTTGATCATCCTTGGAGATGTTTTTACAACTTGATTGGAATCCACCTGTGGTAAATTCCAATTGATTGGACATGATTTGGAAAGGCACACACCTGTCTATATAAGGTCTCACAGTTGGCTGTGCATGTCAGAGCAAAAACCAAGCCAAGGCGAGGTCGAAGAAATTGTCCGTAGAGACCTGGCACAGGATTGTGTGAGGCACAGATCTGGGGAAGGGTACCAAAACATTTCTGCAGCATTGGCCGTCCCAGGAACACGGGGTGGCCTCCATCATTCTAAATGGAAGAGGTTTGAACCACCAAGCACTCTTCCTAGAGCGGTCCGCCCGGCCAAACTGCGCAACCTGGGAGAAAAGCCTGGTCAGGAGGTGTCCTAGAACCATGGTACTTTGACAGAGCTCCAGAGTTTCTCTGTGGAGAGATGGGAGAATCCCTTCCTGAAGGACAACCAATCCCCCAGCAGCACTCCACCAATCAGGCTCTTTATGGTAGAGTGGCTAGACGGGAAGCCACTCCTCAGTAAAAGGCACATGATCGCCCACTTGGAGTTTGTCAAAGGCACCTAAAGAACTCAGACCATGAGAAACAAGACTTTCTGGCCTGAATGCCAAGCATCACGTCTGGAGGAAGCCTGGCACCATCCCTACGGTGACGCTGCAGGGTGGTGGCATATGCTGGGGGATGGTTTTCAGTGGCATGGACTGGGAGAGAAGCCACTTGATCAATTTCAGAATAAGGTTGTGGGCCGTAACAAAATGTGGAATAAGTCAAGGGGTCTGAATACTTTCCTCGATGCACTGAATGGGGAGGGGTCAATAATCCTAAAGTCCTTCCACAGATTTTCAATGGGATTCAAGTTCGTTGGCTGGGCCACTCAAGGACTTTAACATTCTTGTTTTGAAGCCATTCCAGCCTTGCTTTTGGCTGCATGCTTGGGGTGAACGGTTGGCTGGGAACATAAATCTTCTCCCCAGTTGTATTTGCACTCAGAAGCAGGTTTGATCATGGATTGCCTGTATTTCACTCCATTAATTGTTCCCTTTACCAAATCTCCCAGTCCTGCCACTGAAAAGTATCCACACAGCATGATGCTTGCTACCACCATGCTTCAAGGTAAGGATGGTGTTAGATCGGTGATGAGCTGTGCCTGGTTTTCTTCAGACAGCGCTTGCATTCAGGCCAAAGAGTTACAATTTTGTTATCAGACCACAGAATATTTTGGCTTTAGATTCGTCTTTCACGTGCCTTTTGCAAACTCCAGGGGCTGTCATGTGCCTTTTTCTCAGGAGTGGCTTCTGTCTCGCCACTGTCCCATAAAGCCCAGATTGGCAAAGTGCTGTAGACTCCTCGTTGTCCTTCTGGCAGGTTCTCCCATTTCAGCCTAGGAACTCCGTGTCAGTGGACATTGGGTTATTGGTACCTCCCTAACCAAGGTCCTTCTTGCCCGTGCTCAGTTTGGTGGAAACATTCAACACTTCTAGAAATAGATTTCTTATACCCTTCCCAAGATATTATATGCCTCGATTCCCACGGGGCCAGTACAAAAAAAATGCATGAAATGTATGTATTCACTACTGTAAGTCGCTCTGGGACAAGAGCGTCAAAAATGACAAAAGTAAATGTAAATATACAATTTTATTGGAGATCTAAACCATTGGATGTATGGTATAAGATTGCCTGACATGCACTGTCAACTGTGGCATCTTAAATAGACAGGTGTGTGTTTTTTAAAATATGTCAAATAATTGATTTGGTAGTAGTGGACCTCAATCAAATTAAAGTGACATCTCAAGGATGATCAAAGGAAATTGAATGGACCTGAGCAAAATGTTTGACTGTCATAGCAAAGTGTGAATATTATGGAATATTTTTGTATTTTATATTTATAAAAATGTTGAATTCAGACTAACACAAAAGTGGAATAAGTCAATGGGTATGAATACTTTCTGAAGGCACTAGCTATGCGCGTGTGAAACAAAGTTAATCACAGGTAAGACATTTTACCGGTAGCATATCTTGTTGTAATCCACCACTAGTAACATTATAGTTATTTGTTGGTCTTGACTAGCTTAATGTTCTAGTTGGTATCTAGCTAGCACTCACATGGCTAATGTTAAAGCCATTACAAAAAGGGGGTATGAGGGAAGCCTCACAATATGACGCTTTTCAAGTAGAATAACGCTTGGGAGCAGGCAATGCTGTAAAGTAGTGATGTATTTTTCTTTAAATGTATACTGAACAAAAATTCAAATGCAACATGCAACAAATTCAAAGATTTTACTGAGTTACAGTTCAAAATACACCAGCCAATGGAAATAAAAATCAGAAGGCCCTAATCTATGAATTTACGTGACTGGGAATACAGATATTCATCTGTTGGTCAAAGAAACGTTAAGAAAGGTAGAGTGGAGCAGAAATCCTGTCAGTATCTGGTGACACCATTTGATTCATGCAGTGTGACACATCTCCTTGGCATAGAGTTGATCGGGCTGTTGAGGGCTCAGAATGTTGTCCAATTCTCTTCAACAGCTGTGCAAAGTTGCTGGATATTGGCGGGAACTGGAACATGCCACAAGGCTGACGTTGATCATAAACCCAAACATGCTCAATGCAAGGGACATGTCTGGTGAGTATGCAGGCCATGGAAGGACTGGGACATTTTCTAGCCTCCAGGAATTGTGTACAGATCCTTATGGCATATGGTGACGGATGAAAGGCAAGACAATGGGGCCCCAGGACCTTGTGATGGTATTTCTGAGCATTCAAATTGCCATAGATAAAAATGCAATTGTATTCATTGTCCGTAGCTTATGCCTGCCCATACCATAAGCTCACTGCCACATGGTGCGCGTTACGTTGACATAGAAAACCGCCCACACGTTAACATGTATGTGGTCTGCAGTTGTGAGGCCGGGGCTGGACGAACTGCCAAATTCCTCAAAAACAAGATTGGAGGCGGATTATGGTAGACAAATTAACATTCAATTATCTGGCAATGGGGGTGTGGAATTCTGCAGTAGCATGCCAATTGTACCCTCAAAACTTGACATCTGTGGTATTGTTTTGTGACACAACTGTATGTTTTATGGCCGTTTATTGTCCCCAACACAAAATGATCATGCTGTTTAATTGAAATGCCACCATTGTGTTGATGGATTATTTGACAAAGTAGAAATGCTAATATCAGGGATGTAAACAAATTTGTGTATGAAATTTGAGAGAAATAAGCTTTCTGCATATGGAACATGTCTATATTTTTTATTTCAGCTCTGGAAACATGGGACCAACACTTTACATTACGTTGCATTTATATTTTTGTTCAGTGTAGTTTTTGTAATTGACTTACTTGGCTGTCACAATAGCAAATGATCATCTTAGATATGTTGTATAACTACTTCCAGTCTTTACCTGCCCTTGAACGGTCTAGGCATTTAGAAAAGGCTGTGGCTTGTTATATGTCTTTAATCACAGAGACCAGCTGGGGAGACACCCTCACCAAATGGACCCAAGACTCACAAATAATCCCACCTACTTGCGGAATCTCCAGTTTTGGCATAAAATATCCAAATGCAGAAGGATATTCAAGCTTTTATTTGGATGGATACAGCTTACTAGTCCTTACTACAAGCTAACTAGCAAGCTTTATGCAATATACATAGCTAGTTAGATATAAACAAAAATGTATAGAGTAACTGGACCTTCACAGCTTTCATTTTCATTGCTGCATTTAATATTCGAAAACAGTGAGGTTCGTGAACTCATTCTCCTCCTTGGGCAAGTTGATGAAACTTAATTCTGGTGGTCCTTTTCTCTGACTATTGTTCAAACAAAAATGATACCAATAAGCTTTTTCGGCATTTAAAAGTTAGTGGTTGCTAGTTAGTTGTTGGAATCGTTTTGGTTGAGAATCGTGACTTACATTCATGCCACAGTTAACATTTTTACATTAGAATGAAAGTGTTTTTAGGTATAATGTAGTTTGTTGATTAAGATGACTAA